>NW_019416813.1:238922-239854 GCF_000390285.2 Anoplophora glabripennis
GTATTCTCAGAGCAAACAAGTTTTTCTGTAGACTGGTCTACCCCTCTTTTATCATTATTTTCTTGAAGCACTCCTAGGTCGCCTTTGTCATTTTCATTACTTCCTATTTCGTTTTCTTCCTCAAATAACGATAAAATGTGTGTGACTTTCTTCTCTTTCATTTCCTGGATATGTAATCTTGTTTCATGATCTCTTAATTTATCTTTTCTTGTAAAGGTTTTGCTGCATAAATGACATTGGAAAGAATGATTTTTATGTTTAATACCATGTCTGCTTAAACCACTTGGCCAAGTGAATGTTTGACCACAAATATGACAAGTATACATGTCGAGCGTACGTTGTTAAGTGAAATGACACATAGGTAGGATATTTTTCATTATATTAATCCCCTCTATCACTAAATTATTGTCAAATATTTTAATTGTTGATGAATATTGATATCTCACACAGAAACAATAAAGGAAGTTTACTCTAATAAATTTACTTGATGTATATTCTGACCAGCATCTAAGCAGTAATGTTATCCATTAAAATTATCCCCTTACATTTTGCATATTTACAAACAAGGCAAAAACACAAGTCACACTTAAAATGTAGAATATCTTACATTATAATCTAAACATATCTTTGGTTACATTGTGTATTCCATATAATGTTTTTTAACTTATTTTGAAAATTTATCCTAGTTCTTGAACTTTGTTACGTTCATCCCACCACAATCTAACGCAGTTTTCTTTCACAAGGGTATATTAAGTAAAGACCCCCATTAATAGGGGTAATTGAGCATAAAAGGGGGTCATTGGGGATAAAAGGGGGGTATTTGGGGGATAATTGAGCATAAAAGGGGGTAATTAGGGATAAAATGGGGGTAATTGGGGGATAATTGGAGGGATAATTGAGCATAAAAGGGGGTAATTGGGGATAAAATAGGG
>NW_019416814.1:0-70274 GCF_000390285.2 Anoplophora glabripennis
TGTAATTTTAGGAGGGGCGTAACTTTTCAGGGGAGGGTTTTTTCAAAAAATTTTATACCAAAGACCCCTATTAATTTTCATCGGAGAATCGCCCCTTGAATTGAATGAATGAAATTTTTCGGTGTTATTTAGATACACCCTGTATACATTATTAATAAACTTTATTGTACTTAAATTCTCAAGTCTTTACTAAATTATTTTATTAACAAAGTAAAAAAAATAAAAAAATTCATTTTTTGCTACCATTATTTATTATTTTACACAGTATTTTTTTAAAACAAATCTGTTTATAGCCTCAAGTAATGTCCTAATACAAATTTTAAAATGAAAATATCAATTTTTGAGGTGGGAAGTAGCTATACATATAGAGTAAATGTTAGAACTATACCGAAATTTTGCTTCGTTTTCGTGCTATATTTAAAATACTGCAAAAGTACATTTTCACCCCTATCCTCAATTTCAATCCTCTAATTTAATAGCACCCCGTGGTTTTTTCATTTTTAATGACCCTCCGAACGTCTTATTTCCTTCCTTTTTTTTTGTAAAAAATTAGAATTAAAACGTATAAAGGTAAACGCGACGAAAATTGAAATATTGGACAAGTTTGAACAGCCATATATCAGTCAATATCCATCCACAAATACTTTAAAACCTCTTGTTTTGAAGTTAATTTTATCTACTTTAGCTCTATTGCCAGCCCTCGCTCCGCTCGGGCGCAAAATCGTCCTCGACTGGTAAATAACACTTACCTCCTTTAAGGTATAAATAACTATTGGAGGAAAACAATAATTTATCTCTTGTACAGCGAAACCGCCTCTATTTCACGGCTTGACTGGATTTAAAATAGCATATTTTTTGTTGCAGAGAAAGCACAATTTACACTCCAACATTTCCTATTAGTCTAGATCCCATTCCCGTCCAATTTTGCTCGGCACCGCTTTAGCCAAAGTATGAGTAAATAAATGGGCACAATTCCTTCGCATCTTTATTTGTTACTGCATGATACAGCTCCGCACAACTGTAATTTAACTTTTGTCGCGAGGAGGCTAGGAGAAACACTTAATCTTTAGATTACCCCACATGGAAAGGCGATTTAGGGTCCATTGAAGCGTAATGCTTGCATGAACATCTCTACCTTAGCCAATAACCAGAACAGCCCTACTTCGTCATTGTCTGGAGCTGTTAGGGGTTCTATTTACATTGTACTTCGTTTATAGGCATATTAAAATGTATCGTTCAGGCATAAATCAATCAGTAAGTCTAACGAAACAATTACAGGCTGCGTGGGATAAAGTTCAAACAGATTGAGAGAAACGCATTTATTAAAACAACGTGTGGGTTGTTCTAGACGTGTATTTGCAAAGGTCGAAGATATTCATGACGTCCACTGCTGAAGACGGATCAGTATAGTTGGCACAGAAAATCGGAATTTGTTAAATCTTTGTCTGGAGTTACTGACCCAAACGGTAATTTTTGTGGTCCATATGAGTAGTTTTAATATTTCAATATATGATTCACTTTTTTATAGAATAATAAATGATTGCACTACTTTTTTAATTTCTCATCATCTAAATTAGTCCCTTATACCATCATCTAAGAATCCAAAGATATGATGAGTTAGAACAGTTTTAGATGAATGATATTTCTGCACAAATGCTTAATAGTCCAGTAAATGAAATTTGTAATACATGTAAATCAAAAGGTAATTCGTTTCAGATTGAAAATTGGTTTAATCGTTAGTTTAGGCAAAACAAAAATAATATTTCTCAAAAAGTAGATATCGGTTTACCAAATGTTTTTTATAATCTTTGTTTAAACAATGATCTTGTTGTTTTAAACCGATACTTTTCGGGAAATATTATTTCTTTTTGCCTAAACTAACGATTAAAGCAAGTTCCAATTTGAAACGAATTTTTTTACAAAACTTTTTTCATTTACTGGGCTATAATGCAATTAGCTTCAAAAGCGTGTCGAAAACGTCAAAAAGGAATTAAAGTGGCAGTTTGTTATTACCCTTTTACCGTCCCGTCATATCATATCAACTGTGAAGTCAACAAGCAGTAGCGGATTTTTAGAGGCGTCTATATCATAACCGATCGGAGCAGGATTGGATGCTGCTTAAATTTAAACTATCCAGGATTTAATTTTGTTACTGTTTTGTTTAATTTCGATTAATTAAATATATCTAGCACCGATCGGCTGCTGAAGAAGCTAAAAAAAGTATAAACATACCGAATTTTGTTCAGAATTTTATAACTTCTTAATATTATGTTTTAATTTTTCTAAATATGTCGCTATCTACTTTACGTGGTGACCATAGTATAGTTCAGCTGGACTAGGTCAATGTCAGAGGTCATTGATACTGAGATTCAGAAATTAAATACATACACTGTAAAAATTGTACCACATGATTGTTTGTAAAAACTTGGTGATTTTAAAATTTTAATTTAAAAAAAATTCCATATTATTCAGACTAGCATTTTTATTTATTTCTATAATAATGTACCGGGTGATTTTTATAATGTTCATCCACCTTAAATTGGCAAAAAAAGTGAGGTTGTAGGATTTTGTCTGTACTTTTTGGGCAGGTATTGGAAAATTGATTAAATATATTAGTATACAGAGTAGATCAATACTCGATAAAATCCAAGATGAATGCTTCTTGCAAAAAAAAAACAATTAAAAGCATATTTAAAAAATTTCAACAAATATCAAGTCTGAACAGAGAAAAGAGTGGTGCAAGATAAGATGCGCAATTGTAATATCTTCTAAATGCCTTAATCGATTTCAATAAACGATGGCTCATTTTAAAGAACTATTAAGGACGGGATTTTGTACAAAAAATATCGCCCAGCGTGAGTCACGAAACGGGACCCCGGCAGGTGCTGTTCTAGCGGCCAACGCTTCAAGTCTAATAATTCCGCTGCACCGGATATTCGTCCGATTTTTCAGGAACGGCTCCAATTTGTGTACATACAATCTTATAAGGAAAGANGCAACGATATAGGTTTTTTTTTCATGGCTTGATAGACCATTCATTATGGAAAACAAATACACAAACCGGAGGTCGATATCTTTTTTCGTTTTCAAGTTATTGCTAAAATAGTGAAGTTGTGCTAGAACATCCTCCTTTATTTAGTTCATGTACGTTTTTTGATGAAGAAAATATGGATTATTGTTAAAAAACATTTTTAATTCAAAAAAATTAATAAAAAGTGAAAAATTACTTATTACATTGATTTTCAGCAAAAACGACAAATTTAAACATTTCGGGCACTAAGAAAAAAAATCGCAGTATTTTGAAATTACCAGGGTGTCTTTAGAACACTTTGAAGTTGAAAAGATACAGTCAATGTCCTTAGTTTATTCATTATTTGCAAAGTTATGCCAAGTTATTCAAATATCCCTAATTATACAATTTTTTACCATATTTATAACCAACATATTCACTATTCACTTTGATTTTTTTTAATCAAAAACCCATAATTACGACTTGTAGAGAGTACTTTGCAAATCCTGCTTGGATTTTTTGTACGACCATTATTTGCCGAGTAATTGATTGCCAAAATCAAAAATGATTTTTTTGTTTTGAACGACAATAACTCGACGACAAATAATCGTACAAGGCTCCGGAACCGCTCAAATTGAAGAGAATTAAATTATATAAAAGAGCTTTATGACGCAATAACAAAAAATTTTTTGAAGACCTTAGGCCTTTTTTAAAAAGAGCAAAAATTTAAAAAAAAATTCCGTTGATTTTCTTACTCAAAAACTGCTGATGCTAAAAATTTTTAAACTACAGATGTGAAGACTAGGCACTTTAAGCTTTAATTACCTTTTATTTTATTCTCTTTACGACCATTTCCCTCCAAGTTACAGCTCTTTGAAGATCACCCAAAATTTTGAGATTTTTTTAATATCCCTTAATTTCTGTGCTTATTAGTCCAATTAAATAAGCCTTTAAAACGAAATTTTGGTCAACTTGCCTGAAATTTTGATATGAGTTAGTTTGAGGTATGTTATAACAATAAGTGACAGTAATTTTTTGTTCAACCCCCGGCCAAGGGTGAAAAAAGATAAAGGGGTTTTTCAAGATAACTCAAAACGGGTAAGGGCTAGAAAAAAAAGTTTCGTATAAAGCATACAATTCTACATAAAAATGGCCTCTTGACTTTTTCTTGCATTATTAAAATTAACAGAGTTAGGGAGGCTACAAGTTAAGGGAAGACTTCAGAAAAAAAAATTATAAGCAGAAAAATGAATGAATTTTGTATTTTTTTTCTAAAACTACTCTAAAAAAACATAACCTTTCTTTTCAGAGAAATAGATATATTTTTTAATTTTTAATAAGAAAGTTATAACAATTTCAAATTTGTTGTTCACCCCCCTTAAACAGAGACTTTAACGAAAACTGGGAACAGGTTAATTTAATTTTGCCAATTTATTTACATAAATCATATTTTCAATTGTTATTGAGTAAATATGATTTTTTTATAAATAAAAAATATAGTTTTTCTGAAATAAAAAATAAGGATAGCAACCCCCTAACAGGGAATCACTTGCGAAATATTTGTATTTTTTTATCACAAGTAATTTCCATTTTGTTTCATTTCAAAATATTGATTAGAACCCCAGAAATTTTGAAAAAACTGTTTTGGGGGGCGAACTTTGAGTGTGTATTTCACCCCGTAAATATGTTTTTCCGCCGATAAAAAAAATACGCGTTTCTTTACATTTTTTAGAGTAGATTGAAAAAAAGATACGAAATTCATTCGTTTTTCTGCTTGTTATGATTTTTTTTTTAATTTCTGAAATCTTCCCTTAATTTCTAGCCTCCCTAACTGTTAATTTTAATAGCACAAGAAAAAGTCAAGATGCATTTTTATGTAGAATTGTTTGCTTTACAATTTTTATAAGAAACTTTTTTTTTCTAGCCCTTGCATTTTTCAGTTATCTTGAAAAACTCCTTTGTTTTATCTTTTTTCACCCTTGGCCGGGGGTTGAACAGAAAATTACTGTCAGTTATTGTTATAATATACCTCAAACTAATTTAATTGGACTATATTGCATTAGGTTCACCTAGAAAACTGGCTCCCACTTAAAGTTCCACCCTGTAGTCATCATCACTTTTATGAAATCTACTCGGATATTTTTAGCGTTGATCGAGTATTAATTTTACGCGATAAAATTAACCATCCGAATTGACGCCCTTCGAGGATCAAGGCCGTTGTGTAAGGCCGGTAAAATTGAGATTCCCTCCTGGCGTTTCCAGGTGAAACGGTTTCGCCGATCAGACGATTCATTAATCAGCAAAAACGTTCTGTATACTCTTCGTCTGATCTGAGTTGTAAATTAGTTTCTTCTAATTTGGGTTTTAAATTAGTATCAATCCTTGTTTTATGCTACCTTCAGGTTAAATGTGTTTTCGAAGCCTTTGCAATCTGCCAACTTTGGGGTTTGCTTTCATTTTTACATTCGGTTAATTTTCTCTCTACATAAAAGCTGATGGCGTGGCTAAATGTGGGAGGGATTTTAAAGTTTCATTGATGCATGTTTTGGAAGGTAAAACACACGTATACAAGGTTCATATTAGAGTCAGCATAAAAATGTGAAGTCAGGGAATCAATAATTAGAAATAACAGTGCCACATATGCCAACTCTTTGATATCTTAGAAATGTATGATATTTTTAGATATATCAGCAAATTTATAGATAATATTTCATAAAAACACCTGAAGAGTTTGAAACTCAAAACGAGGAAAGATGTGGTGAATTGTTTTAATACTGCAAGCCACCAGGGTAGACGATCAAACACACGGCTCGGTAACTTTACAGAATTTATCTTGTTGGATCTTGCTTGCCGGACTCGAAAGGTGGATGTGGTCCTAAACGCCAGAGATCCATTCTCAGTTACTGGTTTGTGGAGCGATTTTTCGGGACCTTTGGATTGACTCGAAAAATCGAAAATGCATAAGAATTTCAACTCTCTCTCTACTTGGCTTCTCGGTTGTTTCTGGATGCCTCTGGCTGTCGTTCGTCGAGCCGGAAAAGTATGGAGCAGCGAGCCTGTTCTTTAGATCACTTCGAGTTTGTTTTGTTTGACATTTACTCTTACTTCTTCTGGTTATCATACTTTTGTATTCACATAGAAAGCTCTAGAAGACCTACCTAAAGATGATAACAAAATTAAAGAAACAGTGCAACCGTTTCCTTATTCAGTAAAAAAGTTAGCACAAAGACGTAAATACGTACATCATATATTTAGTATTGCTGTGTGTATTATAGCCATATTTAATTTATTGTTCTTTTTTAATTGTGTTACTTTCATATTACTTTTGTATTTTAATTTATATATTTCTTATTTCATTTTAAACCATTTACTTGTATTATTGCATGGTCCATATATGACATTGTTACTCTGATATTTTACATGTTTTTCAATAATTATTTTATATTAATTTGATGTACTGAGTGGAATAATTTCCTGGTTTAGACATGTGTAAACACTTTGTGTAATAACACTAAATGTTATAAATAAATAAATAAATTTCTCACTACTTCCTTCTCACTACAGGAATCTCTAAAACGTTAAGCTTAAATGGGGGCAAAGTTGCGTAATCAGGGGACCAACATTATGCCTCTAAAAAATCAGGGCTAATATTATTAGTTTTCGAAATATTTGAAAAAAAAAACGAAATTTTGGAAATCCGTTTTTGTTTCATTTCAGCCTTGTTTGAGGTGATATTGAAAAATGAAGAACACTTTCTCATGGCCACTTTTTGCCCTCTATCGAATGGCATAATCAATTTTCATATGTAAAGTTTCGTCTCTCCCGAACTATCATCAAATTCATTTTTTTAAATACGATACCTACTAGAAATTTTATTACATTATTTGAAAGCCTTAATGACCCCAATACCCTCAGCCCGAACCAGATTCAGACGTTTTGTCTCGAAAAATTCATCTTCAGTGTATTCGTTCCAAATTTATCTAAATTTTTTATTTAGATTTCTGTTTATTGAATTATCGTACACTGTTATTTAAACTATGTATTTCGAGAGCATGAATTTTATTAAAAAGGCAAATATAAATGAAATAATTGAAATGCGAGTGTTTATGTCAGAAAACTGTAAATTCGTCTACCAAAAAAAATACATCAATGGATTGTATTTATATTTTCAAGTTTTTCATTAAAGTTTATTTATTCTATATTAAGAAACGAAGACCTATCAAATTCTAGTCTAATTAATGTGAAGCTATAAAAAATAGGAAGACAAATTGGATCTCTGTGGTAAATGAATTGAAAACCTGGCAATATCTGATGAATATAAAATTAACAACGTTTTGATAACATAAAAAAAATTAATTTCAAGTTTTCAAGCAAATCAAATAGATCCCGAAAAAAAAAGAACACGTTTTATCATGAAAATAACGGATTTTTCATTCACAAATAGAAAATAGCCTCTAAAATAAATCCATTGTTTTTTCCTAAAATATTAGAGAAAAATATTTAATTATATAGAAAAAAATTATTTAGCTATTTTTGATATCTTAACTACAGGCATGTATAAGCGAGATATAAAAAGTTCATCTAGAAATCAAGTCACCTAAGTACAATTTTGCTTCCTTAAAAAGTTACAGACCCTAGAAGAAACATTTGTTATGCAACGTTTTTACTATAATTATGTAATTTCATAAGATATTTCAGTATGGCCATGATGCTTCCACCGTACCTACCAGATTTAGAGCCCGTCGAATTGTGTAGCAGCAGTGGCAGACAGGAATGTTAAATTTAATTTAACATCCATTGTGACTATTTGGGATAAAATTTTGTCAACATTTCCAGTAATATCACGATGTCAACATGTTAAAAAAATTGAGGAATATTTATTTATTAAATTTATTAATTATTGCTATGAACTAGTTTGCACTTTTTTCACAAGAAGGTAGTGACAGCAGTGGTAGTGAACTTCATAGTGAAGGTTCAGATAGTGACGTTTCTGACTCCTGCCATTGTATTTTTTTTAATTGTAATTAAGTCTATGATATGAACTTGTATTTCAGCCGAGTTGATTTTCCATTGAGACATCCTAATACTTACACAAACTGTTAAAAAGGCATTTCCGCCGCTTATCATTCTTTCCGTCCGCCAGGCAGACGATCCGAATTTATTTCGTTTTAAACCTTCCTCTTCATTTCAGACAAGAAAAAAAATACGGGGCTTAACAGTTCCAGGGAGTTTATTCGATTCATTTAATTTTGACGGTACGTTTAACAGCCAATCATCTTGATCTCTTGATGTACTGCAATTGCCAGAGTTAGCAGTCAAAATAAAATAATAATCTAGCGAAAGCCAGAGCAATTTGCTACGTACAATAGGAATCGATTAGCTTCCAGTTTGCTTTTATTTTGTTTTATTTTGTCGAATGTACGTGCTTGCGCGGCTTCACCGTGTCTTTGTTATTAATTGAAAGATAATTTATTAATTTGCGGTTGCATTGCGGTTCATTAAGGTGGCCATATCCCTGTCCGAGAAATAGTCAATTTTCTGGCGTTTTTAGGTACTGAAATCTTGAAAAGTAAATCGTGTAGAGCAAAAGTAAGCACAAAAATTAAATCCTTGATGTTCTGTTTATTCAATGTTACTATTTAAATTTACTCAAATAAAATAATAACTAAAAAAAAGGCATTTGTAAAACATGCGTTTGCTGTTATCCTAACCCCACATTTTAAGAATTATGTTCACGTACTTATAAATAAAAGTAAACAATTGTAAGACTAAGCAAGTAAATGTTTTAAGAATATTTACATGTGGAGTTATATATAAAAAAGTTAGTATGTTTTCGTAGATTTCAGTACCTAAAACCTAGATGGTTTGATCGTTTTTTGCACCTGTTTATTCATTTTTTTATTTGTTTAGATATTGATAGAATATAATATAACGAACGTTCAAATAAAAACGTGGTCGAAGTTGGCTCTGACACATTGGACGTAGGGAGTAGCTTATAGCGACCAACTTAACCTCATTTCTCAACGAGCTGTATAGCAGCTGTCAGTTTCAATAACGTTAATGACTATATAACTTTATTTTAAAGAATAATCGTGATAACAATAACAAACAATTAAAGGAGCTGCGGAAAGTGTCCCCCTCCTTGTTATAACAATAAATTAAAGCAGCTGCTGAAAGTGCCCCCCTCCTTGTCCCAAGCACTTTTCACACCTGTTCCTCAAAGAATTAAAGACATTTTCTAAGATGCTCGGGGTATTGTTAATTTCACGAATCTTGTCTATAAGTAGAGCCTGCAGATGGTTTAAATCAGGAATAGGCAGTTCAAAAATAGTGTTTTTAAGGTAAGGCCACAAAAAGAAATCACACTGCGTAATATCACATGACCTCGGTGGAAATTCATGTTCGGCATTGAGACTTATTAGTCGATTTTGGAAAAATTCCCTCAACGTATTCATCGTCTCGCCTGCCGTATGTGACTTTGCGCCATCTTGTTGAAAGTAAAAGTTTGTAATTTCGTTTTCTTCCAGCTGGTTAACAAAAGGAGCGATAATTTCTTCTCTATACCATTGCGCAGTAAGAGTACCATTAAAAAAAATAGGTCCATAAATCCTCCTTCGATTGAGAGCACACCAAACTCCAATTTTTTGAGCGTGTAGAGGGCCCTCGACAAAAAAGTCATCTGGTTTTTCAGAAGACCACATTCTCATATTCTGTGAGTTTACGTAACCACCTAAATGAAACCAGGCTTCAGCAGAAAAAAAGGTGATATTATGAAGTTCACCGTAGTTGTTTAAAAACCATTCACAAAATACAGCCCGTCGCGGAA
The DNA here is from genome assembly GCF_000390285.2 of Anoplophora glabripennis. NCBI lineage: Eukaryota > Metazoa > Arthropoda > Insecta > Coleoptera > Cerambycidae > Anoplophora > Anoplophora glabripennis. The sequence goes on from NW_019416814.1 coordinate 9,837, forward strand.
AATCAACTTCTTGCTGACAAGTTAAACGATAGGAGAACAAACGCAAATCTTTTTTTAACACTGTGTGGCAGGTACCGAGTGATACTCCCACCATTTGTGATAAAACACGTACAGAAGTTCTTGGCGCATTTTCCATTATTTGTTGGACATTTTCTTTTAATTCTTCAGTCCGCTTTTTAGGTCGGCCGCTTCCTTCTTTTCTTGTTACACTGCCCGTTTCACGAAAAACATTAACACAACGCTGAACTGCACTTTGAAAAATTTTGTACTCAACAACGCCGGGAAATTGATTTTGAAATTCTATGAAACATTCCGCAATAGAATACTTCCATATTCCATCAATCTTGCGTCCATTTCTAAAGTAGGACTCTATGATAAACACTTTTTGTTCTTGAGAAAACACCGTTTTAAACGCTTTTTAAAACGAAAATAGATATAGCGCTTTGACAGATGACGTTTAAGTTCATTTGCTATACGCTACGCCCTACGTCCAAATTTTCAGAACCAACTTCGACCACGTTTTTATTTGAACGCTCGTTATTATTTTTATAAATAGCACAAATTGGCATATGTCAAGCTATCATCTTGGGGGACATAAGAACAATCAATTGCGGGATCTTATAGAATAAAAGTTATATTGGAAATTATGTGAAAATCTATCACTTTTGACACGATCATACACAAATGCCAAAAATTGCTCAATTAAGTGGAACATCCTCTATAATATCTTCTGTTGTTGCCTCGATAGAGTACGTTTTTAATTTCGCACGTTATATTGCCCGGAAAAAATACAGTAACGTGACGTGACCTAGTGATTTATTATACATTTGAAATCCACCAACAGACGCGATATTCCACTTACACCGACTTTTTATGTTCTCTATGTGAAATTATGACGAACAATATTGGACCCAGTCCAATACCGAGCTTGTATCTAAGCCCGTTGGGGGGGAATTAGTGTAGATGACAGCCTCCCAGGACGTACATTCCGCAATTATTGTCGCTTCTATGTACTAATTACAATTAAATTAGTTTTTTTGCAAGTCTACTGTGGCGAGCGGGAAACTGCGGAACTGCTTCATAAATTGATAAATGGCAAATTTGTACAACCAGCGCGTTCTGTTTTATTTATTTTAATCGCTGGTAATGGCATTCGGAGCAATAAAAAATAGAAGTTCGGCGCTAGTTTCCATGTTTATGTACATTTATTGCCGCCACGGTGGTGCTCAATTTACGCAAAACTAGTGGTTTCGTGTTTTCCTGTTTTGGGTCACTGATTTACACGATTTATACTATCCGCTTGGTGTCGCTGATTTCCTATATAAAAACAAAAAGGCAAACATTTCATGAGCTTTCAAAAATCCCCAAAAGCATCTGGCTTACTTTGAATGCAAGGTCATGACAGTAAAACTTCTAACATGTTCAATTTACTGTGTATATTCAAACACACATTGAATGTTAAAAAAATATGTTAACATAAAAAGATTATCAAAACTGATGCTTGATTAGTAGATCAGTAGTACTAGTCTTAAGATTTTGACGAAAGTATAAATTGAAATATTTCTACAAAGAGCCCCTGATGAACAATTTTATTTATGAATTTATCAATGAAGATAATTCGATAATTAATAGAGAGAGTATGTACTAGTAGAACAGTATAAGTTGTATAAGACAAAAATTATGTAGATATCATTAAAATTCCTTACAGCAAGACACACTAGGGTGGGTAAAAAAAATCGACTATTTTTTTTTACTTTATACTCTGAAAAATAGGTTGCTAGACACCTCTAAAAAATTCTCTCCAAATATGAGCTCTTAATTTTAATAGGAAGGTCCTCCGCTTTACAGTTTTCCATTTTTTCCTCAGTATTAGAAAAAAAATTCATATCTCTCTATCAACCGTTCGTTAAAAATATCTCTCCTCATATGCTTGTAGGAAATTGAACGCTCTACAAAAAAGGTCCCTTACAGTTTTTTCGTAAACCTCACCGTTTAAAAGATATTATAGGTTGAAGTTTGATTATTTTAAGACAAATTTCTGTTTTGCTTATGAATTTTATAACTCGTTAACAAAAAATCATTATGAAATGCGCAATTCATAGTTTTGTAGGAAATTAACTGCTCTACAAAAATGGTCTCTTATGATTAGTCGATTAAATAAAGCGTTTAAAATATATTCATCGTCAAACTTCAATGCACGCCAATTTTAAGTTTTTGATTAATAATTCGGAAAATTTCAATTTAGTTTATGAGTTTCAGGGAATTTATACAAATTTGAGTTTCTTTGAACAGAGAAATGTTTAAACTAATTTTCTAGATGTTTTTTAGTCGCAAACATGTTTGGTTACATCGAAAAAAAATTATTTCTGACTGAGAGTCAATGATTCATTAAATCTTGAAAAAATAACGTTTTTGTTAGAAATTTGTTATGAAAAGTATTAATCTTAAAGAAAAAAAATGTTTAATTTGTTATTAAAAAGTGTTTTTATTTAATTATCAAGTGAGATAAAATTTCAAACATTTTGGTTTTGTGCTGATTTTTTTTTAACTTTTGTGTAATTTTAACCATTGAGTATGATAGCGAAGAATATTTTTGACTGCATTAGGAGCTCCACTAGAAACTCAAATTTATATAAATTACCCTGAAACTCAAACTAAATTTTCCGAATTATTAATAAAAAACTTAAAATTGGCGTGCATTGAAGTTTGACGATGAATATCTTTTAAACGCTTTATTTAATCGACTAATCATAAGAGACCATTTTCGTAGAGCAGTTAATTTCCTACAACACCATGAATTGCGCATTTCACAATGATTTTTTGTTAATAAGTTATAAAATTCATAAGCAAAACAGAAATTTGTCTTAAAATAATCAAACTTCAACCTTTAATATCTTTCAAACGGTGAGGTTTACGAAAAAATTGTATGAGACCTTTTTTGTAGAGCATTCAATTTCCTACAAGTATATGAGCAGAGGTATTTTTAACGAACAGTTGATAGAGAGATATAAATTTTCTTTTCTAATACTGAGGAAAAAATGGAAAACTGTAAAGCGGAGGACCTTCCTATTAAAATTAAGAGCTCATATTAGGAGAGAATGTTCTAGAGGTGTCTAGCAACCTATTTTTCAGAGTGAAAGTAAATAAAAAATAGTCGATTTTTTTGACCCACCCTAAGACACACAGTCAGAGAACATTTGTCATTTTACATATATTTCACATTACATTACATAAAAAATACTCCGATTTGCGTCCTAAATGGTATTTCTACCCTCAACCAAATGATCAACGGTGCACCCTGTGCAATTTAAATTTAAGCAGAATCCGATCCTGTTCCGAAGGATATTCTGGCTGATGATATAGAACTTTTTCATATATTAACATAAATTGACTGCATCTTTTCCCAGCTGGAAATTCTTACCTTAGAAAAGTAGTGTTTAAGAAAAAGTCCGTCCTTAAACGTTTCTAAGTGTAAAATAATGTCTACTTGATTTAGTTTCATACAATTACAATCTCACTAAAGTTACCTTACAACGGTTTACTTTCATTAAGGATATTTTGATTCTAAACTCACGTTTATTCAACTTTAGACTACTTTTTTGTAATTTTAAATAAACCGAATTTTTCTCGAAAACTGTTAGAGATAAGTATGACAAGCCTTATATCAAACGAAAGAGCATTTAATTTGGCATTCAACAATAGCAATTCATTTAGGTCATTCCATTAGAAAAAAAAAGTTATACGTCTTAACATTTCCGGTCCTGAATAATTTAATTTTTTTCCGCAACCGTAAAAGACAGAAATTTGTGCTGAAACTAACTATCTAAACCGAATGTTCCTAACTCTTTTAGCCTAGGTGTTACTTAGATTTATTCAGAGAGCTGAAATCGTGATTTTTTCCAAAAACAATCGAATATCTCGGAAACGGCGAGTTCTAGGTACCATGTATGTCTACAGAGTCAACCTAAAGTTAAGCGAGGAATCCGAAAAGACACTTATATACAGGGCGTTCCATTTAAAATAATGTAGTTATGCATCGTCCAGAAGAAACGGAGCACTCTGTTAACTGAAAATATTTAACAGGACGCCCAATATAATTCTAGACAACTTTTATATAAAACATTTTTTTATTAAAATTTTTTAACATTAAGGCGATGTTTCGCATTGTATTAGCTATGTCTTGTCCAAATTTTGTTCGTGCAACTCTCTTGGTTTCGACAGTGCAATACTGTTTTCAACCACGAAAATTGAATAATTTCAAATATTTCGAATTTTCACCATCAAGAACGGCGGTGACACTATTTTTAACATTAAGGCGATGTTTCGCATTGTACCTATTAGCTATGTCTTGTCCAAATTTTGTTCGTGCAACTCTCTTGGTTTCGACAATTCAATACTGTTTTCAACCACAAAAATTGAATAATTTCAAATATTTTGCATAAATTCAGTATAAACGAAACAATTTTTTTTTTTGGGAAAAATCCTCGAACAGGTCGATTTTTAATATAAAAAATACATATTTTCAACCGTCATTTCTTTTCGAGTAATGACGTCATCGACATTTTTTTAAATAGCAGCCCCTTATTTTTTTCTTGATTTTGAAAGATCGTTTCATTGTCAATCCGACAGTATTAAAATGTTGCCATCTTACATAGGAAAGTTTTTTTAGAAAACCCAAATCAATTAAAATAAAGCGAAAACGTTATCAAATTTAGTTTTTCGAAATGCCTGAAGTTTTTTATGGATCACGTAGGTGTAAATCTTTACGAAGTGTCACTGTCATACCGACTTTCTAAGTAGGTATTGTAAGCGATATAAAAATTATTGTTGAATTTAAAGTATTATGGCACATTTAACTGTCACACAAAGAATTGAAATTTTAATTCTTATCGGATGCGGGAATAATGAAAAACATCCAGATCGCCGTATCAGCCAATCAACAGTCAGTAAGATAGAATCTAAATTTAGAGAAACTGGCAATGTTGTAGATATTCCAAAACCTGGACGACCAAGCGTTAGTGAAGATCACAAACAGAACATTATGGTAGTTATCCTCATAATACTTGAAGATTGGTTGTATTAAACAATGAAATTAGTCAGACCACAGTGCTACGTATCCTGAGGGAGAAAAAATATCATCCCTACAAAATTCAACTTGTGCAGGAACTCAATGAAGACGATACCGACCGGCGCTTACACTTTTGTGAAATTAAGATGGATTTATGTCAAGTAAATAGAGATTTACACCGGCAAATACTTTTTTTCAGACGAGGCCTCGTTTTGTCTCAATGGTACAGTGAACCGTCAAACTTGCAGGTATTGGAGTCAGGAAAATCCTCATTGGATGGCAGAGACACATACCCAACACCCGCAGAAATTAAATGTGTAGGCTGGAATAATTGACAACATAATAGTAGGGCCTTTCTTCTTTGAAGGAACTCTTACGGGAGAAAAATATTTAGAGTTTTTACAAAATGACCTTGTTCCAGCGCTTGCAGTAATTTTTCCTAACGATAATGACCCTGATATTCCTGATGATACCATATGGTTTCAGCAAGACGGTGCACCTGCGCACTATGCGCGCCTTGTTCGAGATTTTCTGAACAAATGTTTTCCTAGGAGGTGGATCGGCAGACGATGGGGCTACTTAAAGTCCAAAATGTACGCTAATAGACCACATAATTTAGAAGAACTCCAAAATTGTATTATTATAGATGACATACACAGAGTTACCCCAGAAATAATTCATAATGTGCAAGAAGAATTTCTACACAGACTTGCGTAATATCAAGAAGTCGGTGGGTGGCAATTCGAACACTTAAGTTAGGTAGAAAACTTAATGAATTGTATTTGCTTGATATAGGAATTGTTATCTTTTTAATGAATAACATTTCAACAATTTTCTAACATTCAACCGTCATTTACTCGAAAACTTTCCTATGTAAGATGGCAACATTTTAATACTGCCGGATCGACAATGAAACGATCTTTCAGAATCAAGAAAAAAAAATAGGGGGTTGCTATTTAAAAAAAATGTCGATGACGTCATTACTCGAAAACAAATGACGGTTGAAAATCGCCTTTTATGCTAAAATATGTATTTTTTAAATTAAAAATCGACCTGTTCGAGGATTTTTCCCTAAAAAAATTTGTTTCGTTTTTACTGAATTTATTCCATACTTTAGGCGCGTACTGTTTCGCATTGTATTAGCTATGTCCTGTCCAAATGTGTTCGTGCAACTCCCTTGATTTCGACAATGCAATACTGTTTTCAACAACGAACAATTTTTTATTAAAATTAAAATAACAGAGCTATGGAAGAATCCGTCTTAGGTGAAACACCCTGTATTTGAAGGAATTGATCAAGAGTTCTTACAACAAAGAAGAACAAAATCGTGAAAGATATTTTCAAAAATTCTCCATTGCTTCGCGTCTCATTCTCAGACGATAAAAGTCTATCTCCTTCTGGCCATTACTTATGAAAGAAGGCGATAAGTTTCGCTTAAACCTAGTCCCAATAGCTCTATAATTAATCGCCAGCCAGATAAACACTTCCGCGACTGCTACTTCTTTTCCCAGCTCGCCCTCTAATTGTATTTATTGGAAAGGACATTTTCATTGTGACAATACTCGCCGAAAGTGGATAGTTATTGGATAAATTATTCAATTGAGAATTTAATTAAAAACCTTAATTAAAATTTGCACTATTAAAACTTCTTATAATTGGATGGGAAAGTTTTATTGGATAATTGGGTGAGCTCGGCTAATTGTAAGAAGATTAATTCCGGAGGAGGTTATTAGCGGGCACCTGCCTAGTTTCCGCTCTATGTCAATTTTAATGTCGCCAGATAATAATTACTGAGAATTATGATTTACTTATGAAGTGATACAGTGTTTAATTTTAATTTTAATTCATTTTGTGCCATTGATTCATTCTTTCCTTCTGCTTTAGTATTAAATCGTGCATATTTCAAACCAATCAGTTGCTTTCACAGATAAACACTTTTGGTACTTCGTCAAATTACTGTTAAGCTGTAACAGAAACAACATTTTGAGGTTAATAATATTTTTATTTCAAAACGCATTATACCTTTTTACACAAGAACAAGGTGCCTTATTGTAATGGCTCATTTTCGAAGTGCAACTCCAAATGAAGGCGAATCATGAACACATTATTTGCAATCCTGCATTGAGCAATTTATGAATTTATCAATAGATTTGAAACCAAACACTGTATTTGCAAAGGAATATCTACGGGTAGATCAACTGTACTTACAGCAATGAATAAGTAAAAGTCCTACAAAGTCTGTATCAAAGTTGTCGGCATAAGCGGGTAATTTCTTTTTTATTAAATTAAGTAAATAATTTCAAATACGGTTTAAACTGAATATGTATATTAACTTTGAAATTTTTATTTGAAATAAACACTGTTTATATCCAAAATTTGTTGTATTTTGGACATTTAATTGGAAAAAAACTGCATTTACCCAAGACTGTTCTGCAGGAATTGTTTTCCATGGTCTATGGAAGTTGAATTTTCTAGAAAACATGAATAGTAATTTTTTGGACGTTTTTCACTGGCAAAGCATGGTTTCACATATCCAAAATTATAGAACCTGGACAGCGGAAAATTCTCATACATTTGTAGAAACCGGTTTACATCCCTTAAAAAGTAGGCGTTTGGGTAACGATATTAAGAAAACGTACAGTGGGATCTATATCCTTCTATGAAACTATAAATGCTGAAACCGCACCCACTGCAGTAGCAACAATTCAATTCTTAGAAAAACTTGGTAATCGACTCACTAGTCAAAGGTTGTGTCCAACTAAGTCACCGGATCTAACTCCTTTAGACTAATTTTTGTTTCCATATCTTTACACACAAGGCACAAAAATTAAAGGATATTAAAAAAATCCCAAAATTTTGGGTGATTTTCAAAGAGCTGTAACTTGGAGGGAAATACCGAAAGTAATAAAAATTTTATAAAAATAAGAAAAAGTATCGTTGGTTAAATTGACATATCTCTGTTGATTTTAATTGTACAAACTTCTATCAGGCACCATTTTAAAGGTATTGAAACCAGCTTTCATTTGAATATGGCATTACATATACATAAATTAACTTAGAAAAAAATTATAAGACGAAAATAGTCAAAAAATGGCAAAAATTCGCCAAAAACCCAAAAAGTAACCAACTTTGATCCAATGTATCTCGGTTTCTATAAGCCGTAGGTACTTTTATAAACGCTTATTTTAAAGGAAAAAATATTAACTTTTTTTTCTGTGAAGCAATGCCTATACCTAACTCCTCTCAGAAAAAAGTTGTGGGCCAAAAACCAAAAAGAAAAAAAAACGCATTTTTTCGGTTTTTTTACTCGTTTTTTGGGCATATTTCTGTTTAAAATAATTTTTTTGACTTCAGAAGGTAACACTTCGATTGGAAATTCAATTTGCTAGAACTTTTATGTTGACAACTATAGTGAAAAAATGCATAGTTTTCGAGTAAAACTCAAAAAACTGAAAATACCACCTTTTTACTTCGTCCTCAAAAACGCACCCCTTTAAAAGGTAGCACTCCGCGGTTTTATCATTTTTTAGGGTCAATTGAACATATCAAACAATAAAATTTCTGTTACGTTGTAGTTCCTATCTAAAGTACAGAGTTAATAGCCTACTGCTTGTATTCAAATTCTTAAACAAATTGCTATTTTTATGGTTTTATACAAAGTATGTCTAATTTCTAAAAGGTTTATATTAACAAAAGCAAAGTACTCACATTTTTTTTATATACTCAAATGAAATTCCGGGAATATCGAAAATACGAAATTTCAGTTTAAAAAATATATTTTTCGTTTTATATTTGTTAGGTGTAATTAAAATCATTGATTTCAGATCGGGAGTACAAAACAGTCATAAAATTTATTACATTTTGTTTATGGGGTGTTGAATTTTGGGAAACATTCAAAATTGCAACGATGCAATAGTATTTTAGATTTCCAATTTGAATTTAATGGATTTTACTGAATTATCTTAAGCTGTTTCTGTCATAGTTACAGGAATCGTCTATACAGGATGTCCCAGTATTTTAAAAGTTATTCAAATTCAATCGATTTTCAGGGGCATCGTTTAAGGGCCTGTATCTCCTTATAGGGGGCGCCTTTTAGGCAAAATTTTTATATGTACTTATTTTAACGTTCCCTTTATAAATCCGAGAGATTGCCCACATATTCTGGGACATCCTGTATAAGCCAGACTATAAAATGACTTAAGTAATTTAGTGAAATTTTTCAATAGGTCAACAAATTTCACCCCAGAATTTTGATCACGCCTTCAATGTGGTTTCGTTTATCAAATAAGATGGATATATACTTTTTTTAGATTGAGAGGCGTCCATTTTATTAAAGATATCTCTTGAAGTAAGTTCAAGTTTCTGCAGCTCTCTTTTTCATCGCATGAAAGCTCGGGAAATGTATACTAATTATTTTTTTCTTGCAGAGATCCCCCTGACCTTGGGCGGTTCCATTAACGGATTGAGCTAACCTCAGTGCAGAAAAACTTTCTGCGAGAGTATTAAATTAATTAAGTGCGTAGATCCAGACAAATTACTTCAATTAATTTCTTAGAGTGTCCCACTTCACTCTGGGTTACTCCCCCATTAAAACGAAATGCAAATTATCCCCCGAAAATTAATTTCATTGTCTTTAAATCCTCCCGGAGCAGACACTTCGATGCCCTCCAGGTTATGAACCACAAAAATGGCAGCGCCACAACCCCACCTGGCAAATAAAGGAGCATCCTTCGAAACAGAAAAGTTGTTGACACATTCAAAAGGCCCTTTCTGGTGGTGTTTAACAATACCAAAGTCGAGGTATCGCACTGAGAACTCCTTACTTTGTAGAGGAAATTAAATGGACCGAAATTCATTTCCTCCCCTGAGTTGAAATTAACTTTCGAGGAAAAGTACACAGAATGACGACTTTTGTTGCACCGTTTCATCTCGATTCGATACGGGCGAAGGGATTTTCGATCCATTTGGTGATGAATCCGCAGGGAGATAGTTTTTAATTTTTTTAACGAGATGTGGATTCCGTTAATTCCATTCTGACGAGCTTTTTAATTAGCTGATGGAATCGAAAGGGCTTAACTTTTAATTGCTGTCTATGGAACATTTTCATTGGTCAGACGTTTTGCATGGGCAAACTGAAAATGCCGATATCGTCACATGTAGCAAAACGTTTCCTGCATTTTGACTGTACTTTTCTAGTAAATAATGCTACAAATGTGGAATTTCCAAAATATTTCTGAAACTTTATAGTAATGGCTCCCATTTTTGCTCTTTAAGTTTTAAGTCATTAACAGAAAGTACACTTTAGATCCAGAGAGAAATCGTTAATAAACGGGATAAAAATAAGTGGCCCCAAGGTGGATCCTTGAGGAAATTTCGGAGTGATCCCTTGTTATTTGAATATATTGTATAGGTACTGTGTATTACATTTTTTAAGTTTTACTGGCCCAAAATTTTATATATACCAAAGAATTTATATGTGAATAAAGCTGAATTAAAAAATTTCACTTACTTTGATTCATTTTTTTGAATTGTTTGGACCTCTGTCTCAAAAATGAGTTTTATTTTTGTAGATGAAGATTTTTCTTTATCGAAGCAGATTTGAACTTGAACTTATTTTCGTTTATTTCTTTGAGGTTTCACCATTTTAATTTTTATTTCGTTAATCTAAACTTCTCGAAAGCAACGTTATACAGTGTGTTGAAGATAAAGATAGGATAGCATTAGGATCTAGCAAACGGTAAGAGATACGAAGTGGCTCAAATTAGAAAAAGTTGTGTTTTTTATACCTAACAATATGCCGTTTAGAAAGTTTTGAAATTCCGGGTAGTTCCGGAGATATCCGGAAAAAACCCGAAATTTTGTAAAATCGTTTTATTTTTTTTCTGTCTTTATTTGAAAACGAATTTTAAAATAAATTGCATATATACATTGCCACTTTTTTCGCTCTATCCAATCTTCGAGGGGGTTATTTTTTTTTAAATACGTAGCTGCTATTTTTATGACAAAATTTAGTCATTTTTAATTCTGAATTAGATGATATTACTATTGAAATCGCAAAAAGGTTTTTAGATTGTTTTAGCTATCATTGCAAAAAAAACTGAGTACGGCTTTGAACGCTTTCAAAATATCATTGGAGGAAGTCATACTTAACAGTATAAAAGTCAATACAGCATAAAATATCCAACATTTTTTTTGTAATCAATAATTTAAAAAGTTGTACCTAATAAATACGAATTTATGAAATGTTTTATTATTTCTAGTTAATATCGCTAATAGTAGTAAAATTGTTGGACATTTTGTGCTGTATTGACTTTTATACTGTTATGACTTCCTCCAATAGATATTTTGAAAGCGTTCAGAGCCGTACTCTAGAAAAATTTTAAATGATAGCTAAAACAAGCTAAAAACCTTATGCAATAGTAATATCATCTAATTCAGAATTAAAAATGACTTCAGATTTTGTCATAAAAATAGCAGCGATGTATTTAAAAAAATTAACCTGATGATGGCCCCTCGAAGACGAAACTTGGGAATGCAAAAATGTTGATGCCATTGGATAGAGCGAGAAAAGTGGCAATGTAAATATACAATTTATTTTAAAATTCGTTTTCAAATACCTAAAGTCAGGAAAAAATAAAACGATTTTGCAAAATTTCGGGTTTTTCCGGATAAAACGTAGGTACCTATAAAAAAACACAACTTTTTTCTAATTTAGAATTTAAATTTGGAAAAACAACAGTTCTTTTTTCCATTTTATGTTGCTTTATGAATTTGCCGTTACTAAATGTTGTTTCTTCTTGTTATTTTTTTAAAACTAATTTCAAAATACCAACGAAATCTTCATTGAAATTATCTACTATTGTGCTAATTTAATCTTTTTGATATGGAAATTATGGTTTCGGAAATTATGGTTATGGAAATTATGGTTGTTGTAAGATATGTTGAAAATTTTGGAAAGTTCTGATAACGAGAATTAAAATATATCGCTTTTGCTCAAATTCCTTGTTAAGACCCAACTTAACTTTGTATCTGTTTTTCTGGAATAGCGACTGAATACTCGCTTTTGGATAAATCATTTCCGATCAATACCTATTTTTCTACAAAGTAATCAACTTTGCTATGTTTTTGACAATATCTTTCACTCTTCCTCCCTTTTATTTAAACTTTTATATGACGTAAATGTTTATCAGTTTATTTTGTAATTGCTTCTGTTTTTTTGTTCATTTATTAAATTCATGTGCATGTATTTTTTTATTAGTTTAAACTTTCTGTATAACAATTTCCTTTTTCTATATCTGCTCTTGTCCTAATTCAAATATAGTAGTTTTTACTAATTTAACTGTAGTTTTATATTCCAACAGAGTATATCAATTTCTTTGAATTATTACAGTTGCATTGTATACTTGATTAGATTCGGTAGAAAAATACTTAATTCTTTAATTTTACTTTGCTCATTCAAAAAGGGCGTCCAGAGGTGATTTGGACATAACTTTCTTGAATAATGATACACACACGACCGTTTGAATTATGTAAAAAGTTACGGATCTTAAAAAGCTTTTTATTTAAATTTTTGAGTTAATTCCTACGGTTATTTCCACCAAGGAAGCCCCTTGAAGTGCGGTCCTTTTGTTTCCCGACATCCTGTACAAAAAAAATTAAGTTTTTGTCGAGCCACGCTCCTTCTATGTGAGAAATTACGTATCGGGGAAATTAACGTCCAAACTTTGGGAGAATTATAAAACTGCGGCTCGAACGTAATTTACCAGAGCCTTCTGGATTATAAGTTACCAAGAATTGAATTATGGCATGTCCTCCTCCGACAGAGAAATGATGTATTGTTGCCGATATAGGATTTTTTCCTGATTAAACTTTTTAGGGTAATTTCAATCGGAAGTGTATATTTTTTGCGGGCCGTTTCGGACGGTTGATTTATTGGATAATCTGAAGCGAAACAAGAGAAATATGAGCAAATTTCCCAGGGAACGTATATTTACCGAAATATTCATCATTATTTAGTTGAAATGCCACAGGAATTATAAAGGGCGTGGGCCGAAAGCTTTGGAATTATAAAAATTTTTAATAATATGCAACAGATCGCCTTCAAACTGGTTATTCTTGTTAAAGCTATCGTCGTCAGCAGGAAATTTAAAAATATGTTCAATCTCTTGCAAAACTCAATTTAAAATTCCTAAATCCATAAGTATAATCATTGGATTTCTTTGACATTAAATATCATAGTTTTCTAGTTATTGTGAAAGTTAAGTGTATTTGGTTTCAAACTGTAAATGTTGTTTTGTTGCAAGTGAGGCAAAAATGAATGAACCAAGTGAATCAAACATAGAATATAGACATTTTCATGTACCGGAAACAAACAGAAATTAGATTTTCCTTATCGTTATATAAAAATTGTAAACTGATAAATTACAGGGGTATCAAACCGATATTATAATTGATTAGACAATGATTTAATGAGTCATTGGTTTGGTTGGAATAACAAAATATTTGCGATGAGTAACGAACAATTTTGTACCCAACAAAACATATTTTAGTTGTAGCTAAACAACACATATTATTTTAACTAAGTAAAATGACTAAATTGTAACCAAATATTTAGTGTGAAGAAATACTTCATAAGAAGTAAACTATATGCAGTGTGTGCACGGATGGGGTACCTCACTCTTGTAAACTTTTTTATTGTTGATTGTCGAGAAAAAGTTATTCTTGATAAAAAGTTTTGCTTATCTTGGGAAGCCATAGGCAGTAATCAAATATATAATAAAACATACAGAGCGTCTAAAAAATTTCGAAATGTGAAATTTTCCCAAGCAGTGCCTTTAATTTTTGTTTACGTTAAAAACTGTATTTAATAAAGTTGTTCGAAAATTCAACAAATGCTTAAATATGGCCATTTTGCCACATTCAAATCACGTGCTCTACAACGTAAATCATTAACTTGAAAACTTCATCGAAGTCTAAAATATATTATGCATTAAATATTTATTTTACTTTTAATATTCCTATAAAAATTAAAAAAATACAACTTACTCTAGCAATACGATTCATTAAATAAAATATGGTAGAATTGTATGTAACAGTTCTTTTAAATACTGTAAAATGCAATACTTATATGTAATGTTGACATTGTTGATACTGTAACATTCAATAATATTCCAGAGACAATTTGTACAATAACTGTAACAGTTAATTTTATACGTCGACCTCTTCTGAGCACGGTAAATATGATAATTTTTTTTTCAAATAAATAATTGTCTAAATATCGAAAGCATCATGAAATTACAAAAAACTTTTTTATTTTGCAATTTAAAAATCTGAAATTTACACACGCGAGATAATGTAATTAGCTTTTGGTCCTTTTTTACCAAATTTCGACATCTTGATTTGAGTAGCTCGCATTTTGGACTTTATAATTCTGCAGTAGGCCGCCATTTTGAAATTTTAGGTCCGGATTGAGAGTATTTCTTGAGCACCTCAATAGTTTCATCCAATTTCAGTCAAATTCGTTCTTTTAATTTAATGCTGAAAATTTTGCACACTTTTTTCTTCACCGCTAATTTTGCAATGTAAAAAAAATTTGGCGAGTATTAGCAAAGGCCCATTCTTGTAGCCAATTTTCTCAGGATCAAAATCGATAAGTATACCTCATGTTGATTAGAGGCTTATTTTCGGAGATATAAACGAAAAACTGGAAAAAGAGCAATTATTTTTTTTCTTTTGTTATAAACAATATGACACTCGTCCTCTATAAATACACAAATTTAGGTTTTTATTCTGTGTATTTTTCACTTAATTTTAAGCCCATAAAATTCGAGTTAAGCCACTTTCGAAAAAAACCTAAGTCGCCTGGACTATAGGCATTGCAGGAGCATGCCGTTCTGATAAGTTATGCAAACTTACTTTGGACAACGTCAATTTAAAAAATTTCGATGACGTTATTGTAGTTACAATTCCAGATCCTAAAAATGGTATGTCAAGTACGTTTACAATTACTTGTCTGAGTTCTGTTTCTCGATCTCACCTAGAAATTCTCAAGAAATAACGAGCGTTCAAATAAAAACGTGGTCGAAGTTGGCTCTGACACATTGGACGTAGGGAGTAGCTTATAGCGACCAACTTAACCTCATTTCTCAACGAGCTTTAAAGCAGCTTTCAGTTTCAATAACGTTAATGACTATATAACTTTATTTTAAAGAATAATCGTGATAACAATAACAAACAATTAAAGGAGCTGCGGAAAGTGTCCCCCTCCTTGTTCCAAGCACTTTTCACACCTGTTCCTCAAAGAATTAAAGACATTTTCTAAGATGCTCGGGGTATTGTTAATTTCACGAATATTGTCTATAAGTCGAGCCTGCAGATGGTTTAAATCAGGAATAGGCAGTTCAAAAATAGTGTTTTTAAGGTAAGGCCACAAAAAGAAATCACACGTTGTAGTATCACATGACCTCGGTGGAAATTCATGTTCAGCATTGAGACTTATTAGTCGATTTTGGAAAACTTCCCTCAACATATTCATCGTCTCGCCTGCCGTATGTGCCCTTGCGCCATCTTGTTGAAAGTAAAAGTTTGTAATTTCGTTTTCTTCCAGCTGGTTAACAAAAGGAGCGATAATTTCTTCTCTATATCTTTGCGCAGTAAGAGTACCATTAAAAAAAATAGGTCCATAAATCCTCCTTCGATTGAGAGCACACCAAACTCCAATTTTTTGAGCGTGTACAGGGCCCTCGACAAAAAAGTTATCTGGTTTTTCAGAAGACCACATTCTCATATTCTGTGAGTTTACGTAACCACTTAAATGAAACCAGGCTTCATCAGAAAAAAGGTGATATTATGAAGTTCCCCGTAGTTGTTTAAAAACCATTCACAAAATACAGCCCGTCGCGGAAAATCAACTTCATGAAGTTCTTACTGACAAGTTAAACGATATTAGAACAAACGCAAATTTAACACTGTGTGGCAGGTACCGATTGATACTCCCACCATTTGTGATCAAACACGTACAGAAGTTCTTGGCGCATTTTCCAATATTTGTTGGACATTTTCTTTTAATTCTTCAGTCCGCTTTTTAGGTCGGCCGCTTCCTTCTTTTCTTGTTACACTGCCCGTTTCACGAAAAACATTAACACAACGCTGAACTGCACTTTGAAAAATTTTGTACTCAACAACGCCGGGAAATTGATTTTGAAATTCTATGAAACATTCCTCAATAGAATACTTCCATATTTCATCAATCTTGCGTCCATTTCTAAAGTAGGACTCTATGATAAACACTTTTTGTTCTTGAGAAAACACCATTTTAAACGCTTTTTAAAACGAAAATATTCAAATTGATAGCGGCGATATAGCGCTTTGACAGATGACGTTTAAGTTCATTTGCTATACGCTACGCCCTACGTCCAAATTTTCAGAACCAACTTGACCACGTTTTTATTTGAACGCTCGTTATATCAAGAATAGATTGGAAATTAAAACTGAAATTTCACGCTTTTTTATGCGCTGTCAGGCAGGTAGATGTTACAACCGACCATTGGCAACAATACCATTTCTATGATTCCTAATAAGATTGCACAGTTTCTGAAACTAGAACATCCTGAAACATATACAGGATATTCATTCCGAGGAACATCGGCAACGTTACGGGCTAATACAGGAGTTGATGTATTAGCAATCAAGAGACATGGTGGGTGCAAATTAGCCACAATAGCAGAAAGTTGACAGTTTAAATGAAATAGCCAACAGGATTCTTTACAATGACACTTCAACTCCAGATTCTAGTAGTACGTCGCATCATGCTGTTTTAATGGATCAGTCACATAATATTGAGCCTCCGGTGCCTGAAATAAAGTGGTCAAATCATTATGAGAAAAATGTGACAATTAGTAAACGTGAGGGAAATAATTATCCAGATTTTATAAATATTACTAAATGTAGTAACTGTACAATTGCTATAAATATTTTTTCATAATAATCAATAAAATGTAATGTTCAAATACTTATATTTATTTGTTCATAAAATATGCATTTATAATTCGAAATCGCTTTTCTCCATAGGGAGGTAAGTTACCTGACCTACCTCCCGTTGTCCATAGCAACTTCCACTTCAACGGTAAAATACACTGTATTAATAGTCTATTTACTATAGTGGGAGCAGATAAACAATAATTATTTGACTTAATCAGTAAGTTTCCTGCGTTATTTATTTAGTACCTATTCGTAGATATTCGATAATAAAGAGTACCTATTCCCTTCATTATGGCTTAGGACCGCTTAGGAACATCTTGAAAGTTCACGGGTTTTTGAATTAAATTAAAAGATATTTATATTTGTATCGGAAAGCACTTAGCGGCAAACAGACGTTGTATTTCTCGAAGCAGCGCCCCTAGTCATAATCAGTTTAATTCAATTTCGGCGTTAAGAACATTATCGGCAATCATCCAGCCGACGGCATTACAAAGTTGACCTCAGAAGAGGGCTCCCACGACACGGGGACTAATTAATGGGGAGACGCGCCCCTCTAGTCCCGAGAACGTTCCCATTCCGATGGGGTTAATTATTAGAATCTGATAGGGTTGTTATGACGGAGTGCCCCTGGAAGTGACAGCGAGTGTTGAGGCGGGGGGAGGGGGACAAGGAAAGAACGGGATAAGGATTGGGGAACGGTACGTGCGGGGCTCGGTTGCCGAGTCAAGAACCGCGGATGGGGAATTCGCTGGTGGGGAAGGGGGTTGCGTTGCGGGGTGTTTTGTCGGTTTTAGGGTACCTAATTGATGCTGAAGCTTGTAGGGCATTTCTTGCGGGCCGCGGATTGTATTAGCATATTTATCGAGTTCTCTGATATGGAGTAATGATTAATATTTGCTAGTTGGTAGATCCGAGGGGTACTAGAAGAAATATCTTCCTAGCTATGATACACATAATAGTGTGCAACTTGCACTTTTTTATACATTTGTTTTTAAGCGACCCTGTAAAATTTTTATTTATTGCGCGATTTTTACCGATTTTTCTTTAAGATATACAGGGTGTTCCAGATAGACCTTCAATTAGACGTTTCTGGAAAACTACGCGTACTGGAATCCTGAAAATTTATGTACGGGGGTTTCTCCTAATGTTCTATCGATTGAAAATATTGGCGTCATCGTGGAAGTTCCGGTTCTACCGGAAGTAGACGTCAACTCGCTTATTTCAAACGGAATGTACTATTTTTTATTTAATTTTTGGATTCTACATCGAATTTTAAGGTAAGTTTCATAACCTTACTTTATCCTTAAACTCAATCGTTTTTGAAGTATTTCGACTTTTTCAAAATTTTTGAAAAAAACATACCTACACTTAATCGGTTCTATCTCCTCCAATTTTTAAGATAGGAAGCTGAAATTTTAGACAGTCAATACCAAAACGTGTCCAAATATCTGGAATATTCGGAAGTTGGTGCATGTTACACAGGGCGTCTAAAAAATACGGACCAATTGTGTCAAATTGAAAGTTTAATAACTCGCTTATTTTAAATAGAACACCCTGTGTTTTATATTGCCAGTAGATGCACCTGTTAATTCTCTTTCCATTGGTATAAGCATTCCCTATACCTAAATCCCACCGATTTTGAGATATTTGAACATAAGTACAGAGACGAATATAATCCGACAGTTAGCTGTAGGTTGGCTGTGGAAAAACATTTAAATGTCACCAAGTGTCATTACTTATTTAGCAGATTTGCTGTCATTGCTGTAAAGCGAGTTTGTCGATTTTCCAAGTGTTTTCAATAACAATGGCACACTCTGGGTACACACACGACGACTACACGTCGGGGTAAATCGTCAGGTTGCAAATGGTGTATTAACATAAATGAAAATGGCTTCCATTTATGCTTCTTCAGAATTCTGTGAATAGTTCCTATTGATAGACGTGAATTTATTATGCATCTCTAATTGACGCCTGTGGATAAGCGGTGAAAAATGCCAATACATTTACTTCATTTTCTTCGTTGTCCACTGATGTCTTACTTTTATCATGTTTCGGGAGAAACTTTCCATTCTCAGAACAATTCTTTAATAGTCTTCTGACCATATCATGACTTGGTCTGTGCTTATTTGGATATCTTTCTGCAAACACGCGACATGTTCTACTAACAATTCTATTACACTCCCCGTAAATGATAATTAAATTTAAAAAGTCGTCGTCTGTGTACCCAGAGTGTGCCATTGTTATTGAAAACACTTGGAAAATCGACAAACTCGCTTTACAGCAATGACAGCAAATCTGCTAAATAAGTAATGACACTTGGTGACATTTAAATGTTTTTCCACAGCCAACCTACAGCTAACTGTCGGATTATATTCGTCTCTGTACTTATGTTCAAATATCTCAAAATCGGTGGGATTTAGGTATAGGGAATGCTTATACCAATGGAAAGAGAATTAACAGGTGCATCTACTGGCATTATAAAACACAGGGTGTTCTATTTAAAATAAGCGAGTTATTAAACTTTCAATTTGACACAATTGGTCCGTATTTTTTAGACGCCCTGTGTAACATGCACCAACTTTCGAATATTCCAGATATTTGGACACGTTTTGGTATTGACCACCTAAAATGTCAGCTTCCTATCTTAAAAATTGGAGGAGATAGAACCGATTAAGTGTAGGTATTTTTTTTTCAAAAATTTTGAAAAAGTGAAAATATTTCAAAAACTATTGAGTTTAAGGATATAGTAAGGTTATGAAACTTACCTTGAAATTCGATGTAGAATCCAAAAATTAAATAAAAAATAGTACATTCCATTTGAAATAAGCGAGTTGACGTCTACTTCCGGTAGAACCGGAAGTTCCACGACGACGCCAATATTTTCAATTGATAGAACATTAGGAAACACCCCAGTACATAAATTTTCAGAATTCCAGTACGCGTAGTTTTCCAGAAACGTCTAATTGAAGGTCTATCTGGAACACCCTGTAGAGCTTGATGAAGAGTGCTTTGTGAATGAAATGAGGGTGATCCTCCAAAATCCAAGGAGTAGGTACTACGTCCGTTTTTAGGAGTAAAATTATAATATTTAATAATAGGGAAAAATATATATAAATATACAGGGTGACCCAGAACTTATCCAAAAAAAAATCTGTATGTACAGGGGACCCTTACAAATACAATTTTGTATAGAAAAAATCAAAAAGGTCAATTCGAAATTGATTTAAAAGTACACTTCTGCACGGCACTGGAAACTGGTCCACTGTAAAGCCTGACCTCGCACAATGCGACCGGTATGGCGGCATGATAAAAACGGACAAAAACTTTCGCAAGGAAAGAAATATGTAAATAGAATTTTAACGCACCTATTTTATATCGGCAAATTCAAATGCTTTTGCCTTTATTAATTATTAATAAAATTAATTTGTGTTTTTAAATAATAAAATCATTTGACATACCCGATGCTGCAACAGCAATTGTTCAAAATTTTATCCACTCACGTGTAAACACATTTGGGTCCGTCTTACTCACTTTCTACGAACTAACACAAATGATGTCTTGCTTCACCATAACACAAATACTTCACCATAATACAAATGTTGTCTTGCTTCACCATAAATTAAAACGATATCCATCAACTCTGAGTTGCTATACACGCAAGCCATTTTTGACACTAA
Source organism: Anoplophora glabripennis (assembly GCF_000390285.2). Classification (NCBI taxonomy): domain Eukaryota; kingdom Metazoa; phylum Arthropoda; class Insecta; order Coleoptera; family Cerambycidae; genus Anoplophora; species Anoplophora glabripennis. The sequence goes on from NW_019416814.1 coordinate 30,561, forward strand.
CTACTAAAAAACTGATGTAAATACCACAGATAACAGGTAAAAACTACCGCAACGACGGATTTCAGTATTAGGAGTCACATGGCTCTCCACGCGTATTGCGAATGACGCTAGAGACTACAGTTGTCCAGCTATGTAGTGGTTTAATGTGCTATAACTTCAATAATTTTCTTCTCAGAAACTATAAGGATTTTACAAAATTTTTTTTACAATATTGACTCAATTTCTCATGCCGCATCTATTCCCAAATTTTTTTGGATAAGTTGTGAATCACCCTGTATTTACGCCACTGAATTCACGATCCCCTAAAACGGGCCAATACCAAATTTTATCCGAACATTAGAAATAATAACGATCCAAATTGCTTGTCTTAGGTTTTGTTATAACATTAGAAAATATGAACACATATCTGCAGTTTTGTCTGACTCTAAATGGTTTAACGTTTTGTAACTCATCTAGCCTGTCTTGTATACAGGGTGAGTCATTAATAATGGTACACAGCTTACTGACATATTGTTAACGTCAAAATATTGAGATTGGGTCAAACATACCTTAATCAATTGTTGCTCCTTTCCGTTCTACAGGGTGTTGTTGAAAAAATATTTACGAATTTTTGCTATAGTTTAAGTATGTTTGGACCGATCGTTTTCATTTATAATTGAATGTAGTGCAATAATTTCTAGTTAAAACATTAAAAATTGTAAAATACAAAAAGTTACACATATTTTTTAACATTGACAGGACAGTATAACTAGCGCCCCCTAGATGTGACGCCAACACTGTTTGCATATTCGTATTTGCCACCTCAAAAAACGTAAAACCACAAATTTTCAAAGCAATCGGTCCACACATACTTAAAATATAGCAAAAAATCGAAAATATTTTTTCAACTTTAACACCCTGTAGAAGGAAAAGGAGCAACAATTGACTAAGGCATATTTGGCTCAATCGCTATATTTTGACGTTAACAATCTGCCATTAAGCTGTGTACCATTATTAATGACTCACCCTGTATAAAGTTTTAGCTGTTAAACAGTCGCAATACTTATATGACAAAATTATAAAAAATTCCGATATACATGATTATATCACTAGAAATCGTAATCATTTAAATGTATCCAAGCACAGACTAACTTTATTCCATCGCAGCTTTATCTACAACTCTGCAAATGTATTTAATTCGATACCAGTAAACATCAAATCATCTTGTAACATTGCTATATTCAGAAAAAGGCACATACTTCTATCCTATACTGATCATTACCTATAGTTTCAATGGATGACCTTGTTTCCAAAAAGTGGGGGCGAGACGTACTCCGTGTGTTTTGCGCATGTTCCATAATTAGGCGCGGTTGCATTTAAATTTAAAAGACTGTCAGGGCATGCTCTGTACTATAGCCGATTTGTATACATATGAGATATTAAATCTATTTTCACTGAGTTCACTTCAATTTCTAAATGTTTACTTTTCTACCATTTTCTTATATGAGTACTCTATCGATAGGCTCCTTATCTAACACATTATTTTACTATTTATTATTTGCTATTTATTAATTTCAATAAATAACGTAAGTATCTGCATAACCTATTTAATATTTTGCAGGCTAAAATAAAATAAAACAGAATACAAATTTATATGCTTTTAAAACTATGTACATAGGCATGTTCGTAATTTTGGACATTTTTTTAAATGACATTGGTGTATTTATTAAACAAGACTTAGTATCGCCACTATTCGCTCTAGCCGGGTACAACTGACATTTTTTTTTTAATAAAAAAAAAAGTTTATTATATAATTATTTATTATAGTGGTTTCTGCAGTTTATTTGATAATATAAAAAAACATGCTATAAAATATCTGTAANAAGTAGGCCAAGGCTTTAAATACATTTGCTTTGGGCGATAATAACGTCGACACTCCTTATGTCATTTTTCAAGATGTATGGGAGTCGAACTTAAAATATGAAAAATATTTTTGTAAACAACTCAGTTTTGTTTTAAGATATTCAAATGAAGTTTTATTCAGTTCTGTATCTCAGGCATTTGTGTAAATTTAATTAAAATAAAATTGAGGAAGAGGAAAAATGGTTATAGTGATTTATCTAATGAACTTTCCTTAGTGCACGAATATGATTCAAAAGTATTGTTTTATATACAATTTTTTTCACTGTAAAACTTTAATTTAGGACTTAGTTTTCTAGATATTGCAAATTATTTATGTAACGCTTAAGACCTGGCATTCTTAAAACAAATTGGTACATTTTAAAATATCGACTTCGAAAATATGAGAGTTTTTGTTAAATGCTCTCTTAATTTCCCTAATCTAATTTGAGACACTAGATTAACTTACAATGGAAATTTTAAATTTAGCTGGATTGTAATATTTAGAACTCAGAATACGAGACAAACATTAAAAGTTTAAAATTTCAATCATCTCATAGCACCAAATGAAATATTTTTGTAAAACTTAGTACGCCAGTTAAAAGAAATTAAAAAGTAGAAAATGAGACAATACAAAATATTAAAAATATTCACGACCCCCTAAAACGGGCCAAAACCAAATTTTATCTAAAAATTTTAAATAATAACGATTTTGTAACGAAATCAAGAATTCATTCATTTTCATTAATTTATTGTTGATATGAAGTCCATGAAGCAAAACAAAAACAAAAAAAGTTAAGTTAATTAAACTCTAATGGTACTGTAATAATTATTAATAATCTTAGTTTTAACAAAGAAAATAAAATAATGATATTGAAACCAAGAAAAGTTAAATAATTATATTCTTGTCACTTCTATCAGTCCACCATTTACTTCTATGCATTTCTCAATTCTTTTGTGCCTTTGATTTATGAACTTTTTGTTTCAATAAACTCCAAAGAAAAATATTTAATGGCGTCGAGACTATTTTGTCCGATCTAACAATTCTCAAAACATTCATTTAACCATTCTGTCACCACACGTTATGAATAATAAAACTTACGTATTATTTTGTCTTCCGATTGTTTTTCTTCAGCTTCATCAAATATCTGGTGTGCCTCAAGGATCTATACTCGGAACCTTACTCTTTGTTCTTTTTGTAAACGACATCATGGTTGATCTACAAGTACACCATTTAATGTACGCAGATGACCTTCAGCTATTTTGCGAAATAAACACCATTGCCGACTGCTATATGTTACAGAATGCGCTTAATGTCATTAGTTTGTGGTGTCTAAATAATAATTTAACGCTAAATACCTCCAAGTATAACATCACTACATTCACCAAGAAAAAAAAATCCGTACTATTCGATGATAAATTGGATAATATAATATTGCATAGACCCGATTACATAAAAGACCTTGGAGTTACATTTTGAAGTAATGTTTTTGTATAAAGTTCTACAGAACATCTTGAACTGTCCATGTGTTTTAAGTAATATTGATATCAAAGTACCGCGACTATCAGCTAGAAGTAATAATGTTTCTAGTCTACCCGCAGCACGTAGTAACATCCTAGTAGCATCATCATTGTATCAAATTGTTTCCAAGTACAGTAATATAGAATATAATGTCGATCTTTTTTGTTGTTTGCCTAATGATATAAAAAATGTTTTACTTATGTAGTCATATCTGTCTTTTATAGTTTGTTGCCTTTTTATTTTGTTCTTTATATCTGTGTTATTTGCAAGTTTGTACTATTTCTTTTTTCTCTATTTTTTCATAGTAAATTTTTGTCTCTTTTAACTTTTTTTATATTTTATTACTAGACTTAACATATCCTGTTATTGGGCATCGCCTATTGGATGTGTATTTTAAATAAATAAATAAATAAATAAATAAAGTCGAAAATCGATCTAGTAAAAAAAATGAGAAATTCTTCATGACAATGTGCATTATTGGGTTGCCTGTTATTTGGCGTATGTGACGTCACTACTAAAAAGGTCTATTGCCCATTACCCGCACAGGAATTACTTTTTAGTGTACTTTTCAAAATCTAAAATCTATTTCTCGAGCAAAACGGAGTAGTGATATGTTCCAGTAGCTTCCACAAAAGATCTGTCCAGTTGAGTAATTCTATGTAAATGCCTACTTTAGTATTCCACGTTTTTGTCAGTTTTCGTAAAAAAAAACGTAAAATCCCTGCTTACTGCGGTGACCCTTCCGAAAGTCGACCATATATTACGCATCTCGGTTCGGCAGACCAGAAAAAATATTAACAACTCAACAATTACAATGGACGAAACTTCCACGTTCCTTATTGTATCCCGAGTAGCTCCGATCCGAATTTATGGCAAGTTTTTCTGGCAGTTGAAAAGGGAACAATGCGACGTCGCCGGGTCGGGGGAATTTAGTAGCGCCCGAATTAATATCGTGTTTCCACAGTAGACTGAACTTTCGCCGAACTGTACTTGTCTGTTTCTTTAATCAAGTCGTAATGATGCGTTCAGATGTTAATAATCCCGTAAGAAAGCAATTAATGTGGGTATCCGAACACGCCATCGAGTGTCTGCAGGGACAACAGTTCCTGTGTTGGAATTTATATTAGACGTTTGCTTGCTTTAATCTAATTTGGCGGTACGGTACTTGAGATTATTGACTGGGGGATCTCATTATTTCTAGGGTCTATATAAACGCACTGTAACTTCACTGTGTGAAGGAAATTGTCGTGAGTATAAGAATAAATTGATGAAGTAATGAGATATGGGTTTAATAAAGTTTATTACAGATGTACAGTCTTTACGATCTCAATTGAAGAACCAGGTTCGGTCGCTGACGCAGCAATTCGGCATTGAAATATTTGAAAAACTTGTTGCCATATTTATTTAGCTATACCCATATATAGTTGAAAAATGAACGCGCGGGCAAACGCGGCACAAACATAGCCGCACTGGGCGACCTGGCCATAAATTCAGTTGTCAACATGGCATAGCAGTGCAGTGCAGCAATATGGAATATGCTGTGATGATTCAGGTCATTTTAATTTATTATAGACACCTTCTATTAATCATTCATATTACAATTGCGAAGGGGAGAAATAAGAGAAAAATTTTGTTTACTAACATGGCATTTTGGAAACTTTTTGAAACGGACCAAAATGAAATTTACCATCAATATAATAAAATTGATTGAGGACATAAATAATTAAAATATGTTGTTGGTCAAATGAACATATAATAGACATTTTCTACACATTATATACAAATTATTATAATTTTTTACCTTTAGCGGAAAACTTTTTTAGGGACGCCTATGAAACTCATTAAATTTATTGCTATAGTCTGTTTAGAAATGAAAGAGAGTAATAAAAGCTTATTATGTATGCAAATCGTAAATAAATGTAGTACTGGTGCTTATATTCAATATTTTTATATTACGTATTTTCCGTATAGATAAGGTGTACTTTTAAAAAAACTTTGTGTGATCGGACTGTACTAAATTGTAGCAGGTAGCTAAAATTTAATCCCCGACAATCCGTCTTTGTCTATGCCGCTTCAATTTCTCGGTCCATTTCTCTTATAAGTAAACAATATAAAAACAGCATTTCAAAACATGAGGCTACTTTAAGCATCATAACCGGGTTAAGAGGGTTTTTAGTAATTCAAATAAAATTATTCAATATTATTATCAAAATATTTATTTAAATTTAATGAATAGACTTTTATTCCACACAAAAATATATGTATTTTGAAAATTCAAATTATGGTGAGTAAATGTAGTGTTGTATAAATGTACAATAAAGAAAATAAAAAAGTAGGTATATTAAAATTCATCCTCTGAATATTCTGATGAATTATCTTCGTCTCCTAGATTGATAACGATAGGTTCCACAGTAACGTCAATTAAATTATCGAGTTCCCACATTTTCTCCTCTTCTTTTTGTACATGATGTATACATCTTTGCCAGTTATCTGCAGTTACTCGTTCCAAGGAATTTTTTAACAAAATTTTCACGTCACTTAATTTAAACGTCGTATTATTTCGCGCTACATCTCCTTTTACCTGCGCCCAGACTAATTCGATTGGGTTAAGTTCACAGTGATAAGGTGGTAACCGTAGTACCGTTATTTGGCGATTTGTTGCCATTTCATCGATAACATATTTTTTCTGATCTTTATTAAGATTGACAAGTGTCAAAAGTTCCTTTTTCACCATATTTGTTTCAAAAGAAATGTTTTTTCCGGATAACCATTGAATTATATCGGCTTTCCTCCAAGCAGTCGTAGGCGTCCGCTCGGTCTGCCGTGAATGGTAACTGGCATTATCCATGACAATTACAGACCCCGGAGGAATAAGATCCAACATCTGTGTAAAATACTCTTCGAAAACATCTGCGTTCATGTCTTCGTGATAGTCACCTGTATTTTTAGATTCAAATAAAAGTAAACCGCCATCTACAAAACCACTGGCACTACCTATATGTGTCACTATTAATCTTCGCCCTTTACCTGAAGGTGCCTTGAACCCTGTTGAAAGTCCATCCAAAAATGCTTGTCGAAAACTTTTTACATTTTTATCTTGCCATACTTTTGTTACAGTATATCCCTCGTTGACCCAAGTTTCGTCTAGATAATAAATATTCCTCCCTTCGTCACGGAATTTTCTAATTGATCTTAAGTAGGATCTTCGCCAACAAATAATTTCATCTTTATCGATAAGAACTGACTTCCTGTTCTGCTTTTCCCAGCAAAAATTCAACTCTCGTAAGACGGCCCATAATTTGCTTCTACTGATTTTTGGCAAATCGTTGTCCTCTGAAAGTTCACTTAAAATTTTGTTTAGCGTTGGTATTTCTTTTTTAAAATAAAATGAGTGTACTTTTCTGCGAATGACATTTTTGAAGAAATCATCTATAACGACTTTTGACCTCCCTGTAGATGATTTTGGGGGATTTACAGTATCTTGTTCATTTTTTGTTTCCTTTAAAAGTCTGTAGATAGTCGATTTTCCAATCCCTGTCATTTTTGTTAGCATTAGTGTTACCCGATAATTACCTGAAACGAAATATTTCCACGCCCATGGCCGGTTCTTATCTCGGGGTTTTATTACTATCTTTCATTTCCAAACAAACTATAGGTGTGTTTGTACATGTTTAACTGACTTCGGAAAGACTATACAAACAATTTTAATAATAATAATGGGTGTTTCTTAAGTAGATGTCGAAAATCCAGGGGCGTATTATGTGGCAAAAAATAATGTTTTTTTGTTATATAAATGTGTGGTCTTAGGACAGCTTTCGTCCAGTTACAGCGTGTTCAAAATTAAAAAAAAGCAGTTTAATTTTTAATTTCTAAACCGACTGAGATAATTTATCCTAATTAATGAAACCAATAATTACCAGCTTTAGAAACTTACCAGTAGTGGAGGTGTGGGTATCATCGATAATTATTTGCCAAAAAATACCCCCTATTACACATAAAATAGGACCATTGCATTGTCTTCACTTTTTGTTTCTTTACACCTTTTTGTATTCCTTATTGTATTTGGAATACAAAAAGGTGTAAAGAAACCAAAAAGTGAATACTTTAACCAAAATGTGAAGACAATACAATGGCGCATATGATGACCTATTTTATTTGAAAATATTATACAGGGTGATACATTTTTTTTGGCAAAAAATGATCAATGATGACAAGTTTCTAAAGCTGGTAATTTTTTGTTACATACCTACTGTCATATTTATTTTACATGTGTCGTCATCTGTGTGGTAGTGCTGACATCTATGTTTTTTATAAAATAATTTTTTTTTATAAAATAATAAAAAATAAAGTACCAACTAAATAATACTGGAGCTAATAATATAACATAAATGTTAAAAGAAGAGAGGCAGGTAGTTAAAATGTATTTCCTTTTAACGGAATACCTGTATGATTTTATAGATAGATAGATAGATAAATAGATAGATAGATATTTTTAGTAACAACCGACGATTCTAGTAAAGATTTAGGAGAAACCAGCAATTCCACTGGAATTTTAAAACAAATAGAAAAAGATTACACAGCCGCATACCACAAAGATTGTAATTAAAAGAGAATGAAGGAAAAAAGCAATAGCGATTTTGATTGTGGCTCAGTCCCGTAAGGGGTTGATTTAAAATCGCTTGCTTCTGTTTGTGTTTGTAAGTGCATACGTTCAAAGCTTTGGCAGTGGTGGGACGATTAGATAGATTCCTCGCAGTTGACATCAAAGGATAACGAATCACGCGAAAAAATCAATTTGTACGCTTTTTAGGGAGCTCTCCAAATTAATTGCTATCGAATGAAACATTTTTAGACCGCGAATGGGAGAATGTATATTATTTGCCTCGCGTGTTGGTTTAAAACATTTTAATTCAATTTCCCAGTTTAAAAGTTTTACAGTAAGTTTAACTTTATGTTTTGCAATAATGTCAATAGTGCTCAAATTATATCCGAAATTGTTTTCAAGCCAAATAGTACAGTCATTAAAGCTGAAAATCAGCTGTAACCTCCGAATTCTTTGAAACTGCATGGATTTGCATGAAAATTTAGAATAAGGCTCATCTTAGGCTCAACTTCAAAAGTGACATAAGTCCGATTGACGCTTTCTGTTTTCTTGGGGTAAAAACTACCCCTAAGTGAAAAAAATTTAAAAAATTAAGTTTTAAGCATTTTATTGATAAAAATCTTGTTCGAGCACATATATTAAATAATGTTCCATGTTCTCGAACATGTTTTATGATATATTTGATCTTTTCGACCCTTTATTTAACCCTTAAAAACTACTCTTATGCAAAAATTATGATAAAAAATTACTTTTTAAAGATTTGGAATGATTAAATCGTGCAATTTGCCTATTTTGCTCCGAAAAAATGTCATTTGTTTTTTTACCATAACTCGGTTAATTTTGAAGTTATAGTATCCTACAAAAAAGCATTTTAAAGATAATTTCAAGAGCTGTAAGATCGTTTGCATATAAAACCTTTTAAGTCCTTCGTTTTTTAAAGGGAAAGGATCGAAGGGCTCGGGACAGGTTGTTTTTTCACTAAAATAGATAATTCAAGCGGCGATATCTCCTTTATTTTTTATGCTATAGGAATAAAAAAAGCAAAATATTTGTTGAAAAAAAAGCTATATTTTTGTTGTCTATCATTTTTACGTATCTTTCATAGTTTCAGTTATTAAATAAATAAAGCAATTTTTTTTTGAATAATGAATAATACGTTTTCAACTTTACCGTACATTATTAAAAAAATACGCATTCTAAACCGGTCTAACTTCAGTATCGTATGAAAAACACTAAAATAAAACTAATTGTAAAGTGTCTACGATTAATTTTAATTCTGATGGAAATGGTACAGCGTTTACTGCTCATTTTTCCTTAAAAAATGTGAGCAACCCATCTGTTTTTGACGATAACTCCTTCAATTTTGCTCTAATTAACTTTTATAAGTGCTCATTTTGAAGGTCTTTTTGAGTACTACAAAAAACTCCCGGAGCGTTATACACGTAAAATTAATCCATTTCCGTTATTTGACGTTGAATTCATCGATTCGAGAACTCCCCTCAAAACCCCACTAACCATATTTCGGTTTGTATAGGACGTACACTTTTTAAAAAACGATTTTCTTTGTTTATTCATAAGCTACATTTTTGTTCATAACACTTTTTTTCATAAAATGCGTAGTTTTTGAGTTTTTCGCGAAAAATACTTTGAAAAGTTTTCAATAGTGAATAACTAAAAAACTATTGACTTCTCGAAAAAATTCTTCGAATACTTTTTGCTCAAAATTTGATTCTCTATTGATTTATTTTTGAAAAAAAATTCCACCCCCGAGAAGGGGTGTCAACCCAATAGGGTGGAAGCGTCAATCGGCGCTATGTCACTAATGTTCATTGACCTTTACTCTATCTGCCAAATTTCAAGTCGATCGGTTCAGTTTCAAAGAATTGGGAGATGAAAAGCTTCAATGACTGTACTAAAAGACTTGGGATAATTGGCTATATGAGGGACTATAAAAATAGTCGAAAAGCGGAAAATTTGAAACAGTTTTGGCAGTTTGTAAATAAAAAACACACGTAGGTATAAATTGTGTAGCCTTTTATTAAAAATCCTGTTATATTCAATTTTTCTCCTTAGTAATTCTACCGCTCAACAAACTGAAAGATGCGCAAAAAACTTGTCTGAGAAATAACACGCTGTATCAAAGAAGGCCGCTAACCTTACAAAAAACTGTCTGTGGACGTTAGGGAATGGGTAGATGAGGGCGATTTATTAAAAGGTATTACCAGACGCATAAAAAACAGCTCATGTAATTTCCCACTGTTGAAATTGATGGTCATATGCCAAAATTATATATCTAATGTTACAAATTCTTCTGTGAAAAACTGTTTAGTGTGGAACATATTTCTCACAATACTTGCCATCTGTCTAATAGTTAACATATTTTATGAATTTAATATGCTACCCTCGAAAAGTGAACATTGAATCTCGTTTATATTTTTATAATGGGAAGAGATGGAAATTTTAAACCCAAAACATCATTGTATAGGGTGATTACGAACTTTGAAATTATTTTTTAAGGAGAAAAAAGTAAATGCCAGTTATTTTATTTATCGTAGTAGCAAATCTTCCAACAACATTGTTGAAATAAAAGAATCAGTTACTGCGAATATCAGTATCTGGGTATGCCCTATACCCTGTTTTATAGTTTGAAATACAGTTCTTTATTAGAATATGGCAAGAGAAATTGTTGGTTTTCATGCACCCAAATTCCCGAGAGTAGACATCGAACCGAAGATAGCCCAGGCTTCGACGCGTTTCCGTTAGAGAGGCGATCGAACGTCGACTTTGATCATTTGCAATTAAATAACCAGAGACAAACACTTGGCCAATATGTGTTTTATCCACTGAGTGTTAAATAAACATTTATTTATCAAATATGCTGTTGTAAATAATATATAAATGTAACAGTAACAATAAAATAGTTGTATATTAAAAATTAATGTATTTTTTTCTATATTTTCGTTTTGCAACTACTGCATAAGAGTATTTTGAACAAATTGGGACAGCTGTGTATTGGAGACACAGCTAAAATGTAAACAAAATACAAAAAAATACGTAGCACATCAATGCATTTTTTTCTTATTCATCAATGCAAACACATTTTAAATATAGCAATATTTTAAAAGATTCTTGTACGGATAAATCTAGAATCAAAGTTTAACATCAACACGTCTCGAGTAAAATCAACTGCACGTGCAGAACTGTAAACGTACACTTAGGAGCAAGTTTCGATATTAGATTCGGTGAGAAGATACACCGACAGACAAACCGATGTCATCGCGAAAACCAACTTGTCGACGTAGGGGTTTTCAGACTGTGCACTCCTCGGAGAAGCTCGAAAACTTTGAGAGGAGGAAATAAATTGCTTGCTGTAATAAATCGGTGGTCAGGCCCGGATCCAGAGACTGGTTTTGGGGGTGGCGCAAAGCACTTCTTTATCATTATTATTATTATTATTATTATTATTATTATTATTATTATTGTTGTTGTTGTTGTTGTTGTTGTTATTTTGATGACGTAAGGTGTAGGTTAGGAAGGGGGACTTGCATTAATATCGACTAACTGCCTGTTGTCGTTTGGAGAAATTGAAGATCTTTAAAAAATGTTGTGCTTTGGGGGTGGCGATCGCCACATCGCCACCCCCTCTGGATCCGGGCCTGTCGGTGGTACATAAATCTGAAGCTCAGTCGATAAATTCGGTGACTCTCCAGACGCGCTGATTCAGTTTCGGATCGTATGGAAATGCTCATAGTTGTCTTGTAACGAAGAAATCGTTAATTTTCTTTAAATAATTATTACTTTTATTCAGATGTGGTATTCGGTATTGCGTTAGATCATAGTTAGAACGAAAATTAGATCACAGGACATCATCATTAGTGTGGTAACTTCAATCCAGTGCGGCAAAATCCATTACCGATACTATGGGCCTACTGTGAGGATACAGAAAAGTTAAATAAAATCTGGGACACGTGGTGTTAAATTACTGGGTCTTGTGTACATTTTATACAGGGTTATCCAAAAGTCCCGGTACGGCAGAAAAACTTTCGAAGAAAGCATTTTGGAAAAAAATGTTTTAGACAGAAGTGTAAGGATTTCCCCTGGCTATCTGATGGTGACCTTGGATTTGACCTTGACTTTGACGGTCAAGGTCATTTGAAGGTCAAATTAAGTTTTTTGAATAGGAACCCCTATTTTATTGCGGATTTGGAATGACCTTGAAGGTCAACGTCAAGGTCAAATCCAAGGTCACCATCAGATAGCCAGGGAAAAATCCTTACACATTTGTCTGACACATTTTTATCGAGAATGCTTTCTTCGAAGGTTTTTCTGCCGTACCAGGACTTTTGGATAACCCTGTATATGTATTATATCTTGGTCGTCACTGTTACTCAGTAACTCAATATCTAGTGGTTGCTTACTAGATATTGCGGATGTAGTTCAATGCTGAGCAGGGCTTTAGTCTGCAGAGTAGTTGTTTGCCACATCATAACTAAAGTTTAGTTTTGTTGATGTGGTACGTAGTATACTGTCAACAGTTGTAGTAATAAGCTAAGCTCGTGTTTCTTTTTTAGATTAGCGGTAGATTTGTTAAAAGTTTTGAAGAAAAATTAAAATCTCGTTCAGGGATAAAATTAATCCGGTTCTTTAAACAACAGCTTTAGTACAATACTCACGGGTATTCGCTTGTATGATGTAATTAAACAAAGAATGCTTTGTTCCTTTTATGAAATTTTCCATTGCAAATCGAGCAAATTAACTTTTCTACCCCGTGCAGGGATTAGAATATCCTCAGGGGATGGAAGTATCTTTTCTAGCTTGGTTATGCTACAACAAACAAAATGCCATCATTTTGTTGCTCCCCTTCCAATTTAAAATGTTATAATCTCGAATCTGTGAAAAAGTTTGTTTTTGTATTAGAAAATTTCGCATAAATTTGTATGTGAAATAATGTTTCTCTATCAAAACGGGCAAAAAGGTGTTATTCCTCCTATTTGTTTCGATTCTGTTATAATTTGTTTGTAATCCACATTCTCTGGAGCTCATGAACTTATCTTTAATGGGAGATAGGCATTTTTTAGACAGGATTCTGCTTAGAGATGTAGTCTCTAGAATAACACCTGTCCACAAGGAAGATGCAAATAATGAATATACAAATCATTGCTACAATTTTAATAAAGTATTCGAGTCCGTTTTCTGTACGTATACCAGGTGTCTCAGTTGTATTTTTCCATTGGCATAAACAAATTTAAAATTTGAGGCTTCTAATATACACATAAGCTTCCTTAAATTAATAGTGGAGTCAAATAGATGTTGACTTCGCGAAAATTATTGGAAGAGAGAACTTTTTATTTTTCGCTTTGTAAAGTTGTCAGAAACGATATAGGTATAAAAAGTTACCAACTGTAGAGTGTATGCTAAATTATTTATTTGACAAATTTGTTGGAAAATTACAGTTTTTGCAAAATATACAAAAAAATATAATTAAAAAAGATATAACTGCGCCATTCGAAAGAACAGGAAATTTTACATAAAAAATATTCTAACGTGCGAATAATGAGACGGGCGGTCCCCAAGTATAGCTCTCGAAGAGCGCGCTACACTAAATTTGTTATAATTTTTTATCTAATTGATCAAATCGACCTCACAAAAATTTAAATGACAGAAGAGTCATCCGGCTATCAAAATTTTGTCTTTAAACTTGAGAAAAAAATATATATAGTACGTATACAAAGTTACGTCATTCTATAATTTTGTATAATAATAATAAAATAGCCGTCATTCTTTTAATTTTTGAAATAAATATTTGTAACTTTCACAGATTACTCTTCAAATGACGACTGAAACAGTGAGTGATATGGAAAAAATCTTCAAAATTTAATTTGAATAATATTGACCCCAACATATTCAATAATTTAAAAAAATCACAAATTTGACTTTTTAGGCCATACTTTATAGATCAAAAACTATAGTTGTAAATGTGATATTGAAACTTTATGAGAGCATTTTTTAAAGCTTAAAATCTCTAGTTTAAGATGGTGCATTTTATTTTTCTTAAAAAATTGAAATAATAAATAACAGAAAATAACAAAAAATAAAAATATTTCATGAAAAATTCGTGAAATTTATTGTTAAATAATGCGTAATAATGTACAAAAAAATTTTTTTTGTTTAATAAACTATTAAAGAATTAAGTTAATACCATAAAAAAAGTAAATCCAGCGAAAAATAATTTTTTTATTTATAGTAATAACTGGAAAATTGTTATAGCAAAAAAAAATAACGTTTTTTCATTAATTGATTTAATATTCATTAATAAAACGTATATTCTGTATCTGAAATTGTGAATATAAGTCTTATTGAGGTAGACACAGATATGAGTCTAATCAATTTTATTTATTCTAAAAGCGTTTTTCATGTATAAGAATTAAATAATTATTATAAATGGTATAAGAATATGATTTTTATGTTTTCGAGTAAGCTGCAGTTATCAGTGTGTTAAAAAGTGTATTATTCACATATTTTGTCCATTTTAAGGTACTTATATTCGTTTTCTTTTATGCTAAACCTGTGAATGTATGAGTAATATTTATGTATGAATATTGATCCATTTTTAAAATAATTAATGAATAAATAAATAATAGAAAACGAAGAAGAGCAAGAACACGATGATATTTAAGAATTAATTATTTTGTAATAAATTTGTTTTTTAAAAAATAAAACATATTTTCAATAAAACCTCTTTAGCCAGTATAATTTTCATTTTCGAACCTCTATATTACAAATATGAGCGAGTTTGATTTAAAAGCAATAATTGTTAAATAAATTGTTTAAAATAGTCGGCCATATTGGATGAGCCATTTTGAATTTTCATTTTCCGACATCATATTCTTGTTTAGCGACCTAAAAAACCCTTATTTTGTCAATTTGAAAGAATTCGATTTAAAATTCATTGAATTATTTTAAATATTCTTAAAAAACTATTTATTATTGTTTAAATAATTAAAAAACAATTAGCGTTCAAAAATAAGTTTATAACTTTTTTCTAATACTTGTCTCCAAGTAATTTCAAAAGGTTTTAGGAAAATCGATGCTACCCATAATTATTTCGAAATAATGCGTAATTTTAAGCTCCACTATAAGCCTAATATTAAAATTTTTTCACGGGTCGTTTTTTGTACTTTCATTTATCTGCTTCATTTGTACAATGCACATTCACTAGTCTACCCTTGCAGAAAAGAAGGGTACAAAATAGAATCAAAATGCGGGGGATAATATTTAGGTCCGCTTATTTCGCCCTAGAGTGATATGACGTTGTTTTCCAATTCCGTTTCCAAGTAATAAACAAACTATATCGCCTAAGTGAAAAATAAAAAAATATTTTCAGCAAATATGTATTTGTGTTCCTCTCTTATGCGACTTTTTTCTGATGTTATTAATTACTAAATGCAATATCTCAATTTTTTTTACTTTGATGAAGTACTTCAAGAACTACATTTCTCCTAATCTCTCCAGCAAAGTTCCCGGGGCCGCGCCATTTACTCATTACACGACTTGACTACAAGTTTATTTTTGAGGACTTATCCTCTAGTTAATTTAACACGCTTAAATTAACTTTTATCTCTATATAAGGATGGGCTCTAATCTCGGAATTTGCGAAGTTACTTATTTAATAATCTCCGAGACTTGATTTATCTTTTCTCTCGCCACCGCTAAATTATTTATTTGCCTGCATTTTCCCGTATTATGAAGGCGGTTGAGTTAACTCCGGCAAATATTATGTATAACGGCTTTAATTCAGACGTCTCAAAGGGCGTAGTCGAATAAATCAGATTAAAATCACCACGGAATCGCGTATACAATGGGTCTTAGATCTATGCGTTCAGTAAATATTAATGGTTGCATTTGTCATCGTGGTATGGTAAACGGGCAAAGATATTCTACAGAATTTTTTAATTTTATATACAGGGTGGTAATGTCAAATATTTTTATGATAAATATTACGGATTATCGCATGAAGAGTAGAGAGAGTTTTTTGTGTGGTTGTATTATTTTTAATACAGGGTGTCTCACGGTGAAGGCCCATTAGAATTATTTCAGAGACTACTTCGATTTGAATTTTGAAAATTTGGGATACCGGGTTTTCGGGCATACTCTTCTCAACTAAAATAATGGCGTCCACGTACTACTTCCGGTTATACCGGAAGTCGACATCAACTTGCTTATTTTAAAAGGAACACCCTATATATTATTGCAATTTTGGATTCTACGTGTTATTTTAGGTGGACATTTATGAAGTTTCCCTATTCCTAAAATCATTTATAAAGGCTAGTGTTACATACACATAAAAGTGTTTACACGCGTCCAAAAAAAAAAAGAAAGCAATTGAATTCTATTTCTATTAATTGGATGTACTACCCATCGCCTCTTACGTTTTCTATTACATATTTTTTTATAGCACAAATACAATATACACGGATCCATTTTCATGTACTTCACTGACTACTGTGTGGCATGAAACTGGCGACAACTGATAGAATACGCGTGCATAAAATGGAGCAGAAATATACCGCGTTTTTCTCAATTTCGCGTTGAGAGGAGAAAAACGCGTGCATAAAAGAGGTCTTAGTAATTTATTACATAAGTATGTGCTCTTTCGGGTATTATAAGAGTGAGTCTCACTTCTGATTTCAAAGTTATTTATGTGTTTTTTGACATAAATAAGACAATGAAGTATATATGCACAGGGTACAGTTAGAATGTTCAATTTAGAAAACTGCTCTCTACAGTCATCTCTAAATCCAAGGTCAGATATGATTCTAACAATTTTTCTCTGAAGAGTAAAAACTTTTTTCATAGAGGGAGCATGACCCCATACTAAAATAGCATATGTTATGATGGAATGGATATAGCCATGATAAACTATCAGCAAGCTTGATATTGAGACTCTTCGTTTGAGACTCCGGAGTAAATAAGTATGTTTTGATATCTTGGAGCAAACATAATTAACATGTTCATCCCATGTCAGTTTAGGGTCAAGATGAACTCCCAAGAATTTTACACGTGCTGGATTATCCCAGTTTTCCATATTCCGGAGACTAAAAATCATAGTTTCGGTCTTCGAAGTATTCAAACTGAGTTGATTACTAGTAAACCAGTTTTCTACCGATGCATGTTGGTCATAAGTTGATGTCATTAACTGTTCAAAGTTTAAGTTGGTTCTAGTTATATTGGTATCATCAGCAAAGAGTATACTTTTAGTATCATAAGGTAAACAATTAGGAAAATCATTAATATATATCAAAAACAGTAACGGACCCAATATGGAACCTTGTGGAGCTCCATGTTCAATATTTTTTATGGATGATTTCACATTATTATGTACAACATACTGTAATCTATTACTCAAATATGATCTTAATAAATCCGAACTGTACGATGAAAAACCATAATTATTTAGCTTATGTATAAGAATTTCGTGTGATACACAATCGAGAGCTTTTGTCAGATCTAAAAATTGACTAGCAACGTATTTTCCTTCTTCAAAACTATTATTTATTGTAGATGTTAGACAGTCTATGGCTAGTGTGGTCGATAGATTACTTCGAAAACCGAATTGTTGAGGATTGAAAAGTCCCTGAGTCTCAAAATAATTAGTTATTTGTATTTTTAAGATAGTTTCATATATTTTAGCTAGATGAGGTATTACAGAGATAGGTCTGAAATTAGAGGGATTATTAATATCATTATTTTTATAAATAGGAACAACCTTAGAAATTTTTAAACATTGGGGGAAAATATTTTTACGTATACAGTAATTAATTAAATCGGTGCAAGGTATTAATATTGGGTCGATTATTGATTTTAAAATTTTTGTTGAAATATTATATACATCCAAAACTATTCACTGGACGGAGTAATTGGAGGCAGCTATTTAAATCGTTGTTATTAACGGGTAAATTGCTTATAACATTGTTAGCAACATTTATAAAATAGTTATTAAACTGCTCGGGTGTCAAGTTACTTAAATTATTTGAGTAACTCATTTTATTATTATTAACTAAACTCCAAATTGCTTTTTGGGAATTTGTATGCATTTTTATAAAAGTATCGTTAGCCATTTTCTTAGCTTTAGAAATTTCAAACCGGTAGCGTGATCTAAATAATTTAAGATTAGATTTATTATAATCTGATGGATTTCTTCTACAAACTTCTATAAGAAACTGTAGTTGCTGCCTCATTTGTCGAAGAGTAGCATTAAACCACATTATTATACCGGAATGCGATGGACGCACTAAACGATGTCGAGGCGGTAAATATTGATCGACAGAATGTATAATAATATTATTAAACATTACGAAACGAGTGCCAACGTCTATCTGATTATTATATACAAAATCCCATTTAATCGAATCAAGATGGTTATTTAATTGAATCAATCCATAGGTTGACATTGGCCGGAAGCTTATTTTTTTGGGAGAGTCTTTATCTATAATATGGGCTTGCAAGTAAATGCCATTATGATCAGACAGTTTCGAGTAGAAGGGTGCAGTAGAAATATCATTTAAAGCTAAATTAGTAAAAATGTTATCAAAACGATTTCTGCCCCGCGATAGACCAAAGAAGGCTTCACTTAAACCGTACGATGTGAATATGTCCTTCAGTATTCTTACACGGTTATTAAAAGTTTCTTGAAAAGGTACATTAAAGTCACCCGAGACCAACATTATTTTATTAGTTTGGGTAAAATACGTTAGGGCTAAATCTAGCTTATCTAAAAATAAGTTAAAATCGCCAACAGGAGAACGATAGATCGTCATAATTCTAAGGCTACCCACCTCTGCTGCGGAAATCTCACAGTGTTGCTCCAAAGAAATTTCGTTTATCTGAGTTAAACTAATACAGTTGTGATAGATATCTAAAGCATATATAGCCACGCCACCGTGTTTTAAGTTTTTTTCTGCAATATTTAGAAACAAGATTATATTTACAAATACTCACGTATTCTAACTCTTCCTGTGTATACCAGAGTTCATTAATTAAAAGAAAGTTAAAGTAAAAGTCACTCATTAATACCTCAAGTTCATCAAATTAACCGTTTTCGAGATATTTAATTTTTTTCAAAAAAATGAAGAGAAACAGTGACTAGCTTCAAACCATGTGTATTTTAGAGTAAGGAAGATAAAGCAACAATATTTATAGGGATGATAGCTAGACCCCTAAGCTTCTCATCCATACTTTCAAAGTGGCTTAATTGCATACAGGGTGCTAGAAATTTAATGCCGAGTTTAGTTAACTTCAAACCTTCATAAGTCGGATTTTTTAAATGGAACACCCTGTATGTTCTTCTATATTCTGATACACAATTTTATTCTCTTTCGAACGGTATCAGGGTTCCCTATACCTATCTATTTTAGTTTTTAAGTTATCTACTATTTTTTGTAATCACCTAAAATCATGTAATTTCTTGCGAGGATAGCTGTGAAATTTTTAGCAACACTTCAAAACAAATAACTAAACTGTCACCAGTTATTTATTAGATATTATTTATTCACAGACGTTGCAATGGGATTCTAAGTAGAACATTTATAGTTTTTAATGAGACATATTCCAATTTTTTCTTCTTCTTTTTTTCTGCTCATTGGTGGCAAATTTGGATGTCTCATTAAAAACTGTACATGTTCTGTTTATAATCCCATTGCAACGTCCGTGAATGAAGAACAAATTTAAAATATCAGCATTTGAATATGTATTGTTTTCCATTTCCAGATTTAGCTGTCAAAATTTTTCTTGATTTTTAAATTAAATTTTAAGTTTTCAGAACGTGAAAAAAATCATTACAAGAAGTTTTCTATGGAAACTGAAAACAAAAACTTAAAAAAACAAATTAAATCGATCAATAAATATACTTTTTTACAAAGACGTGTTCATTTGAAATAGTCACACTGTATTTTCAAGTGTTCTAGAACCGTTTTTTAATAGTGATACTTATCTTTAAGGCTTCTATATTTACGCAACTTACCTTAATATGATAAATACCCCAAATAAAACGGCATTAAGTCCGTAGGCACACTTCTTGTCGGGGGCGACCCTTTAGCAAATAACGATGAAAGCCACTGAAAAGAATGCCGCTGGTGATATACGGGCGACACTAGGGCAAGATATTGGATCTGAGGAGAAGGATACGGAACTTAATGTACGTGTAGGGAATGTGACAGGGTTCGAAGGCAAATATCGTAAGGTGAACAGAGTAAAGCGCAGAGTCTTGAAATTGCGTGGTAATAAATAATGACCTAACACTATTCTTGCTACTAACACAATAATACCCCAACTGATAGCAAATCTTATTTGACATGTCTAAATGTAGACAATAAGATTAAATTAATGGTTTCTATAAGAACAGAAAAACCATTTGAACATTATTTGGACGATTTTTGTTAAAGTTAAGAATATTGTACTAAATTTCCTTTATTTCCTTTATTTAGCATCTTCTCTTCAATTAATAATCAATGTCATCATTCCATTGGTCTTTACTAAGTTTTTTAGTTTCCCAATATCTATCCATTACAATTCTTGTCATTCGGGACAAGTTTCCAAATTCTTTTGTCTCTGATCGGTTGCAATATGAACAAGAACCCTTTTCCATGAAGTCGTCCTCTTCTATGTTCAATAGTGAAGGCACACTCTTGTAAAATTTGTAACCAACGAGCTAACTGACATTCTTAAATTGGATTAACCATTTCAAGGAGGCATGATTTGTTCTCAATGCAAAATAGTGTCCATAGAGGCACTTATGAACAATACACAGTTGTCACAACGGCTAATAGCTTTTCCTGGTCCTGGTTCTTCTCTGGTTTTGAAGTAAACATTACTTTTTCTTGTCCATCCTGGATTTGTGATTGCTAGCATCCGCATTAACTATAAATTCTTCGCCAGATTGTGGATAGGCTAATAACGGTGATGAACAAAGAACTTCTTTGATATTTTCAAATGCTTCCTGATATTTCGGAGTTCAATCCTAGAATTGGTAACTTTCAGTCAGCCGATGTAATGGTCTAGCAATGTCTGTGAATCCTCTAACAAATCTCCTGCCATAGAATCACAGACCAAGGAAGCTTCTTAACTAATCAGTCTTAACACCATTTTCTGATATAACATGATCCAAGTATTCAACTTCTCTTTGAAAGAAGCTGCTCTTGACAGGATTCAATATTAGATTAGTTCCAGTAATCTTCTTTAATGCATCTTCTTCATACATGTTCTTCGCATGTTCTTCAAAGGTCTTGCCTAAGGTAATAACGTCATATTACTTCAGTCGAATTAGAGTTTGAACGTAAAAAAAATATTAACAGGTATTTTACTGCACTTTATGACGGAAGAAGGGTATGCAAAATGATAATATCAAAAATTTAACTCGAAAGAAGTGACGTTAATTTGGCAAATAGCAAATAAGTTGCAAAACTACGTGTTTTTTTTTCACTGCCCGTGAAAATCTAGACGGCCTTTCAAAATTCATCATTTTATGTTGTAGGCAATTAAATTACTTACAATTTAAAGTATCTAAAGTCACATTTCACTGATTTGTTAACTGTAAAATAAAGATTGAACGCAGAAAAGTCAGTTTTCGAAAATTGCTCATTATTATTGCAAAAAGGCGATGGATGTTGATGAAATTTATGGAAAAGACGGTCAATCCAAAGACCAACATGTGTGCCAAACGCCGATTCTATTGAGTGTGAAATTGTTGCTCCAGATAGTTGTTGCAACTAACATTTTAGTTCTAATTTTTAGGGTATTTTTTTAAAAAGAGAAACTACCTACGCCTCTTCGTTCCCAAGATAGCTTTTTTATAACGTTAATTGTTAATTAACGTATCGGACCAGGATTTTAGAGACAATTATAGAAAGGTTAAACTTTTATTTTCAGAAAGTTTTACATTGATAGCACAGCCAAACACAAAAAAGTAGTATGTACTTTTCATGCGATATATGATACCTGTAGTATTTTTGCCTCCTGATCACGAATCCGGCGTCAGAATTGAGCTATCACATCACAGGAATTTCCTAACCTCAAAAAACAGGTAAAAAAATAGCAAAAATTCACGAAAGTGCTAGGAAAAATACAAAAAAAAATTTCTTTCATATTCAAATGTTCATTTAAATGGATAAGACCCCGCTGAATGTGAATCGGCGGTCAGAATTGATGATTCGTTTTCTAACCTCAAAAAAATGTCAATTTAGGTCAGATATCACGAATTTTCAAAAAATAACAAATTCGCCCCAAATTTGGTATACCGGGGATTTCGGGGTCGCTGATCACGGATCCGCAGTCAATTTTACAAAATTAAAAATGGCGGATCCAAGATGGCCGACCAAATCTCCAAAAAATAACATTCGCGCCAAATTTGGTACACTGGGGTTTTTGGGGTCGCTGATCATGGATCTGGGGTAAATTTTGCGAATTTCAAGATGGCGGATCCAAGATGGTCGACCAAATTTTAAAAAAATAACAGATTTGCGTCAAATTTGGTATCCGGGGATTTTCGGGGTCGCTGATTACGAATAATAATGGCTTGTTTCACCCACCGTATGTAATATAATGTACTATTTTGATTTGGTGAGAACGTAAATAATATTTTTAACTGAAAGGTTAAGTAAGCGGCGTAGCAGGTGGCTAAACGTGTAAAAACAGTACGTTTCGTTCTTAATTTCGTTGTAACGATTTTATATTCTTATTAATTTACTTAACAAGCATTTAATTGTCGCCAGAACAGCAGAAAAACGGGTCGCCTAGCACCTGTCTGAAAATATATGTACGAATAAACTAAGACGCCACGACCCCATTCCCGTACGGTGTGCATATTAATACAAAATTCCAATTTGCCAGCTGAAGGGGTAATTCAAAATTAAAAGGGCGTTTTGCGCGCGACGCGGAGGAAATTAAATATTAAAAGGGCGAAGGGGAAGTGTTATCTTGTTAGTTAAATAAGCCTAGGTAATAATGGTGGAGGGTGGGAGCGCCGAAAATAAGCCGTTAGGAGTGGCGGCCGACAGCGGTATGACGCGCATTAAAAACTTAGGTAAATTACTAATTAATTAAATTAACATGATGTCTGACCCATGAAAAATTATGTTTTCTTTTAAATTTAGAACGAGGCAAGAAATAACGCTCGTGTGGTTACAACGAGGGGCAATCGTTAGGGCATTTTTGTGTACAAGAATTATACAGGGTGTCCCGCATAACCGACACAGGGCAGGTGCATGTAGGGGTGTCCTAAATACCTATATACAAAGTTGCACCCTTGAGGAGTTATTAACCCACCAAAGTGGGGCCCTAAATTTCGAAAAAAAAATAATATCTGCAACACTTTACCGCAGAAGAACCAAATTTGGTTCATGATTTAGGTGTATTACCGGTCTTCTTTGACTATGATTTAAAGTTAATTGAAGGACTACAAGGTGTTCATTGGGGATAACTCACCCCTAAAATTGTACCGAACTTTTTTGTCATTGACCGAATTGAAAAATAATAATATTAATTCACAGCAGACTTTAATTTTAAAAATTTTTTTACTCTTGTTATAATCGAAAAGTCAGTAGTAGGCAATGAATTTATCTTTCAGACTTGTCAGTTGGTAATAAAATTATTTTATTTCAACAATTGCCTCTGATTGTTGTTGAAAAAATATAAATTATTATTTTTTTCCACGGTCGGGAGTAGAAATCAGTTTCTATGACATCAAAATTAAAACAGAAGTAGTCGATTATTCCCAAGGGAGTATAATGCTCCCAAGGGAGTTTACATTATGGAGAACGTTTTTCATGCAAAAAAAAAGATAACATTGAAATTGTTTATTGACATTTAAATTAAATTTTACATTTGTACAATTTTCAAAATTAATATTAGAAGGAATATTACTTTCGCTTACATTTACAGTTTTTGTGATTGCGCTAGTAGTGGTACCTACTAAAACCTGATTAGCAATTTTGGTCTTATTTTCAATGGAGTTCTCGACATAACCCTCAGCGACTGTCGTTGATTTCCAACCAGTATGACGGTTTATTGTCGTGATATCCACACCAGCATCTGCCAGTAATGTCGCTGAAGATCTTCGTAAGCAGTGACCAGTATAACATGCAGCATCAGGTAATTTTAAATACGAAGCTACTACACTCGGAATTTTTCCCATGGTATTCTTGCCAACTGGCTGCGAACTACATTTTCCTGATTTGTAGTACAAAAAAAGGCGCTTATGCTTGACGTGGGGAGGACGAAGGGACAGGTATTTTCGAAACAATTCAAGCATATTTCCCACATCGGTAACCACAAAGGTTCGTGGAATCTTTGTCTTAGTGTTTGGAATTTTTACAATCAAGGAAGAGCCTACATCCTCAATATCATCTACAGTTAAATTGACTAGTTCATCAGTTCGACAAGCTCCGGCAATCTCCAGAATTAATCCAACCTATAAAAAATCAAAATACTTAATAATTGAAATACCTAACAACAAAAGTAATCTTACCTTAATCATTAAGAATTCTTTGTCATCTGCACTTGATAGAAAACGGTCGATTTCACCCTTTGTCAATATTTTCGATTTTTTCGCTTGATATCCGTCACCGGTTCTTTTCAAAAATGCGATCAGCTTGGGGAATTTGCTTATATCTATGTTGTCGTAAATTATCAAGCATGACTTAACCATAGAATATTGCGCCCATAATGTGGAAGACTTGTAATTCTTTGCATTTTCACTGAAGTATGCCAACAAAACATTCTCGCTGTATACTTGAACATTTTTCTCGGCGCACCACTTTTTGAACCGATTGTAGGCTATATCGTATAAAGATCTTGACTTCGTAGGCAGCAAATTGCTTATTGCAATATTTGCAGCCTCCACAATCTCTTCCGACTCACAATTATTCATTGTGCACTAAACAAACTTTAAACTAAACCAAACTAGCACCTTAATTTGACAATTCTTTTTGTTTGTTTATTTTGTAGTTATGACAATAACTCAACGACTACTAAATAAATGCTCAAATCCGAATACAATAATTCTGGTGCTAGTTACTTCATAATGACAAAATATGTGTTTTTGAGTTAATGAGACCGTGGAAAAAATAGTATATACCATTCGGGAGAGATGCTATTTTGTCCTCGGTGCATTGTAGCCCTCGGGCTTCAAATTGCACCTCTGCCAAAATAACGCATTTCTCTCCCTTATAGTATAATGTACTATTACTATTTATTTGTCTTTTTTACTTAATACAATATTCGCTTATTTAAAAACTACCCATGTACTTGTTTTCTTTTTGTAGAATTAGGAAAGAAGTGGAAGTAAAATTTATTCGGTCAATTGTCAAAGAGTGACCGCAAAAACAGCCTATTTTCTCACCCTTGCCAGAGACCTTAAAAAAAAATCCTAAAAATATTGTGTATATGACAAATTATTGTTAATAAAAAATCAAGATGAGCATATTTTTTAGTTTTTCGAAAAATGTCGAATATCACCCCTAATTAGGGGTTGATAATATGATGACGCAAAACTGAAATATATGAATAATATCAATAAGAATAAAAGCAAAGTATTTTTGATTTTTTCCGTACTTAGGGGATGATTTAAGCTCCTACCGAATTTATGGGTGGACTTACAACTAAGTATATCACGCCCTCATTAATCATGAAAATAAATTATTTCCTATTTGTAAGATTTTATTTTATAGAAAAAATACAATAAGAATTGATTTTATTGATATTATTCATACATTTCAATTTTGCGTCACCATATCAACCCCTAATTAGGGGCGATTTTCGACATTTTCGAAAAACTAAAAAATATGCTCATCTTGATTTTTCATTACCAATAATTTGACAAATGCAGAATATTTTTAGGATTTTTTTTAAGGTCTCTGGCAAGGGTGAGAAAATAGGCTAACTTTACGGTCACTCTTTGGAAGATAAAGCCTACTACCGACTTTTTGATTATTTTCTAATGAACACTGTTAAAATCTTGTGTCAGTTAATACGGTTTTTCTTGAAAACCATAAAGTTTTCTAAAATTTAACAAGAGTAAAAAAATTAAAATTAAATTCTGCCGTGAACTAACATTATTATTATTTTTCAATTCGGTCAATGATAAAAAAGTTCGGCTCAATTTTAGGGGTGAGTCATCCCCAAGGAACACCTTGTAGTGCTTCAATTAACTTTAAATCATAGTCAAAGAAGACCAGTAATAAATCTAAATCATGTACCAAATTTGAACTTAGTAAAATACCATATTATCAGTCAAAATGCGAAAAATATATTAGTAAACTAACATAAATATTAGTAGCATTTATTTTTCATTTTGTTTTCGTCTTGTAGCTAAGACAGAGAGCCATAAAAATGCTGTTTTGTTACAAATGAAAATGTTAGATACGTTATGAATGCAATTCTCCCGCTGTTGGGAAAAATGTCACGTTTATTTGTGAGACTATTCCTGTCGGTTTTAGGCTTGTCTAGACGTTTCAGGACATGATCCGGGTCCTAATAAAACGACAACCGTAAAGAGCAGGGAACACGTTTTTTGCTGGAAATTGGGAAATCTCCCACCCCTCTTAAATTTTTAAATGTGTTTTCCATGTTTTTTATCACCGATATTGATTGTAAAGCGGATCTGGGTCTGATATATTTATCCCTACTAAGCTTCCTTTTTCTGGAATAAAACGGAAAACGCAAAGTTTAAGACCGTAGGTTTTTCGGCAATAGAGCTACATATGAAGTAATTTTATGTGCGAATAAAAGGCCGTCTAAATTAGTTAATTGTTTCCTTAAAGTTTTTTTTTATTTCAATCTAACACACTTTAACGCGTAAATGAGGAGATTTTAGATAAAATACATTCATAGATAAGATTTTACATATTGTAAATATTGTTGAATAAACTTTTAGAAATTAAAACTTGATTAATACTTTCTGATAGTCAAAAAATGTAATAGTCTTGTGACAGTTGGAGAAAAAACTTTTTATTCTTGCACTTTTTTTCTAAAATGCATCATTGAGGAGTGACAGGCTTTTTGATAATGCTCAAAATTGGTAAAAAATGACTGTAACTAACTAACTGTAATATCAACATTAGAGACTTCTGATAGTCAAAAAATGTCAGTCTTGTGACAGTTGGAGAAAAAACTTTTTATTCTTGCACTTTTTTTTTCTAAAATGCATCATTGAGGAGTTATAGGCTTTTTTATAATGCTCAAAGAAGGTAAAAAATGACTGTAACTCTACAAGGAGGCGTTTTACAGAAAAAAGTGCAGGAGTAAATAAATAAATTTAATTGCAAAATATTAACTATTTTAACAAAAAATCGGGAGTTCCACTGATTTTGAGCTATTGTTTTGAGATTAGGGAAAATTCTGACATGATAAAGAATTTTTGATGGTTCCATTGTCTTCAGTGGGTCAAAGTACAGGGTGATATCATATTCTGTTAAAAAGTATATGAATAAACTTTTTGTGTGGTTGTTTTATTATTAAATGATTAAATATTACTTTTTTATTAAAAGTAGAGCGGATATAGCTTATTGTATGCTGGTAACTGCACTAATGTTATGTAACTACTTGTATTACATTACGTATTGTTAGAGATTTTCCGTCGGTAGAACTTTGCGCTACTGCTTCAAATATAAAAGAATTTATGACTTATTTTCATACAG
Source organism: Anoplophora glabripennis (assembly GCF_000390285.2). Classification (NCBI taxonomy): domain Eukaryota; kingdom Metazoa; phylum Arthropoda; class Insecta; order Coleoptera; family Cerambycidae; genus Anoplophora; species Anoplophora glabripennis. The sequence goes on from NW_019416814.1 coordinate 58,252, forward strand.
TCGAGTTTGCTGTTTGCGCTGGTAAATAAACAATCCGAGTTCCTCCAGTCAGGGAACTTCCATTATTTCTGTAATGCTATACGTGCACCTACCTGTAGTGTAACTAAGTTAAAACTTTGCTTTGTACCAGCGTACATTATTTATTCATGAATTTCAAACGAATTTTGTTGAAACCGCATACTAATAACCTCCGGATTACGGCCGTTGTTTTGTTTTTTTCAAGTAAAACGCGATTTTATTTCGCTCGTGTTTCGAGATACAGGTTGTCTCATATAAAACCAATTATTCCATAGTTCTGATAATATAAATAACAAAAAGTGTTTTTAATAAAAACTTAATCAAACCAATTTCTTTGTATTATACAGTGTGTCTGCGGATGGAGTACTACACTCTCGTAAACTTTTTTATTGTTGATTTTTCGAGAAAAAGTTATTGTTGATAAAAGTTTCGCTTATCTTGGGAAGCCATGGGGCAGTAATCTGGCTCATAATAGTCCGGCCAGGTATAGTTTTACTACTAATATATTTAAATAAAAGTAATAACACTATCGAAATAAAAATATTGGCAATAGAAACAAAGTATAAACTGTAGCGGTACGCTACAATTACATTTAGTACCTGCCCCAATAAATACATTTTGCTTTCTGGAAATTTACGAGCCATATAAATTATACTTTGAATTATCCGAGATTAATATCCCAAATAAATGTATTTAGTAAATGAGATTAGAATAAGTAGGCTATAAATTAGTTGTTGTTTATTAGGGTACATAAGCACAAACTGAGTAGGCAATGACCAGGATAAGTGTTAATTAGGAGAGGGTAATAAAAGTAGGTATCTGGGGACAAGGATACAAACCGAAAACATTTCGAGGCACGAACCAGAAGTCTTGAAGCCTACACTGAAAGAAATGGGCTTATTAAACTGTTTATCTAGAATAATGTGTATAGCGCATATTAAAACTTTTATAACCAATATACAACTTTTATTAAAAAAAAGCAATCATCTCCATACTCATTATTCAATCAGTTTAACTGGAAGGTGCTTAATACACCTTATGCATCTATGAAATAAAGGTTATAATGAATTACTTATACATTATTAGGTGTTATAGACTTTATATTCCAGTTGTATAGTAGGGAAGATTTGTTGTATAAAGACCAGTATCCGAATTTGTATATAACAATTGTATTAACAGAATTATTCGTTCTTATACTGAATATGTTTCCGTTTTTAACGTGTAAAACGCATCTTATAATGGTTAAGTGATCGTCACCTCTCGGTGCATAATCGGTTATGATCGTTGTTAAGTTATATTCATAGTCTTGTAATAATAATCATATGTCAGACCCGAGAGCGAAGTGCGCCGACTCAATAAGAAACCTGGCTATTCCAGCCGCTGATTTAGGGTTCGCCGCACGAGCTCATCCCTTCTAAGATTTCAGTAGCATGCTATGCATGAAGCAGAACGGTACTCAACTATCTTATACAGTCCACTTTTATTGTCCATACATGTTCAATCATTGTCAAAATAAACACACAAAACCACAACGTCTTTATTATCTTTACTCAAGAAGAGAAAATACAACAATCGTAAAATTTCCGACAGTCCGCTGTGCATCGACTTACACACGTCTAGTTTGATGAAAATGGACAGTATATGCACATGTTTTGTGGGATACATGATCATATCGCGTTGTGTGAAATGGAAAATTATTATGTAAGTATCTAACTGTTTTATGGCTTGTAATTGTTTTGTTTTTTCAAATGTAAATCTTGTCTAAATCTTAAAAATTATTATTTTGTAGGTCCTATTAGAAATCGCTGATGTTAAGTTTTACATAAGATGGAGGAACAGAAGGTTAACGGTGACAAAGAAGAGCATGGGTATAAAGTCAATCAACCAGAGGAAATAAAATTATATGGAAAGAAGCTCAACCTTTCTGGGGATGCTTCATTCTTAAGGTGGAAGAGTTATAGTGCAAATTCTCATGTAATACAAGAAAATACGGGTGCATCGTTGCTAAGAAAATAAACTGGACAGTTTTGGGAGCGATTTGTCATCATTTTTAATGCTTAAAAGTATGTTTTATGTATGTTTACATTAGAACCTTAGCTTGTAATTACAGTTATCCAATAAAATTTCTGAAAACTTAATGACATATGTTTTTAACTCATACAGAGTATACAACAGTTTAATACATTTATTATTATAAAACTTATAACCAGTACTAGATGTTCTAATAACGATATGGAACACTTTAATAACAGTTATTGCTATTATTTCGTAAAGGGTATAAAAAACGTTGTATACTAGTTATACAATAATTTAATAAAGAATAAGGTTGATATTCACTATACAACTGTGCTAGCAATACGCGTTGTATATCCAATATTCACTTGTTTAACTGTCACATATAGTATACAATGGTCTTATAATGGTATATAGAATTCTAATAAAGAATAAAACGCATTCCTTTCAGTGTAGTTCCTGCTCGGTTGTGTCTCGTGTTACCAGCGAAATTAGTAGAATAGTTTTCCATGCTACTTAGAGTTTTTCTCCTCACTTGAAGACCAAACCACTAGAAAACTTTTAGCTTAAATACGATTAAATATCACTATGTAAACATGTGTCAATGACTTGTTTGTTAATAAAAAACCTTAAGATTGGCGGTTGAGAATAGTTCGGTCGTTTCATCAAAATTGTGTTACATCACCTTTATTAAGAATAACAGCTTTAATTCTGCGCACTCTTCAGAAAGCGTGCTATCCTAAATTTCTTGCAATTTGATGCGCAGATCGTTAACTGAACGGGCTGGATGTTTGCGCAATTGTTTTTTCATTTTATGCCACAATGTTTCTATTGGCAAGAGATCTGGACTGCTAGAGGGTTATTCCATAACAGGAACATTATAATTCTTATGTTTCTTTAATAAAATAGTTTTGAGAGTGTTAGTATTTTTAGTGAAATATGTTGGTAGTAAAATTATGCCTGGCCTAACTAAACTAATGCAATTATAGGGTCAAAAGATTTTCCGAAATTTTTCCGTGATTTTTGACAGACTGTATTTAGGTGAAATATGTTGCATCGGGAATAAAAAAAAGCATTTTTTTTAGGAGCTACGTATGCTATAGTGCGACAAAAAAATTTCGTAAATTTTTTTCTTTTTTCCACAGACTTAGAAAAAATTTTTCAGCTGGGCCATTGCTGGACCAGATAGCTTGTTTATTCAGCTTCAATTTCCTTTTTTTTAATTTCGATACGACCATTTTCCATAGAAATATCGGACTTTTAATGGAAAAGGATCCTTTTGTCTTCAATCATCGACTTCTCGGCGACAAATATACAGAGAATTGAAGGGCAGTTTCGAAAACTGGAATAAATTTCCTATAATATGCTGCCGCAACTTATCGGAAAATTTTTTTTTCATCTTTTACTCGAATTTTAAAAAACAGGAAAAAATGGTAATTTATGGTTCTTTAGAAATTTTTTAACGGATAAATTAGAAATATTCACGAAATGACTAATGTTTAAGCATGACTTTTACAGTTCGATATACCCAGAAGAACCTTGTGAAGTTTCATCTCGATCTAGGGAACCGTTTCTTTGTTTCAAACAGTCAAACTTTTGAAAAAAATTAAAGGGTCACGTTTTTTTAGCTCAAACGCTTCATTTTTATCACATTCTCACATTTCTTTCAGAGAAGAAACTGGGTAGTTTTGAAAGAAACTGGTTTTTAAGTGATTACAGATTGCACAAAAATTCATTAGAAATTTATCTCAAAAAAAGGTATGAAATCTGGTTTGGGTCATCAATTTTAATTTTACTTTAATTAAAAGTTGATAAACTGAAGCATAGGACGAAAAAGCCGAATCGTTCTGGAAACAATTGGATTTTGTTTACTTCAATATCCGGCAGGTTTTTCAAAAGAAAAAAACTTTTTTTTCGAAAATATAACGAATTTTTTTTTATCCATTTAAACGCTATTTGCGGTAAACATGTGAGAAAACCTAAAAAAAAAATTTTCCATTTTAATCATGATTATGAAGTGTTTAAGCTCAAAAAACGTGACGCTTTAATTTTTTTCAAAAGTTTGACTGTTTGAAACAAAGAAACGGTTCTCTAGATCGAGATGAAACTTCACAGGGTTCATCTGGGTATATCGAACTGTAAAAGTCACGCTTAACATTAGTCATTTCATGAATATTTTTAATTTAGCCATTAATTTTCGATTCAATTAAAAAACAATAAATTACTCTTTTTTTCCTGTTTATTAAAATTTTTCTCGAAAGGTTGCGGCAGCATGTTGTAGTATAACAACCCTAGGTTCGATAAAAAATAAGTAAACGTAGTTGTGGCCAAAAATATGTGATCGTCATAAGGACTACCTACGTTGTGTGTATCTATTTTTTTAATTGACCGGAAGGCACTGGCTACTAACTTTGTAGAGGGGATGTATGGTTTAATTATATAAAACAAAAGCAGAGTAAATACACCTAACCTTTATTTACATACAATTCAAATTAAATATGTGACAAATAGAAAGAACAACAAAAACATTAACAACCATTNAGAAAATACGGGTGCATCGTTGCTAAGAAAATAAACTGGACAGTTTTGGGAGCGATTTGTCATCATTTTTAATGCTTAAAAGTATGTTTTATGTATGTTTACATTAGAACCTTAGCTTGTAATTACAGTTATCCAATAAAATTTCTGAAAACTTAATGACATATGTTTTTAACTCATACAGAGTATACAACAGTTTAATACATTTATTATTATAAAACTTATATCCAGTACTACATGTTCTAACGATGATATGGAACACTTTAATAACGGTTATTGCTATTATTTCGTAAAGGGTTAAAAAAACGTTGTATACTAGTTATACAATAATTTAATAAAGAATAAGGTTGATATTCACTATACAACTGTGCTAGCAATACGCGTTGTATATCCAATATTCACTTGTTTAACTGTCACATATAGTATACAATGGTCTTATAATGGTATATAGAATTCTAATAAAGAATAAAACGCATTCCTTTCAGTGTAGTTCCTGCTCGGTTGTGTCTCGTGTTACCAGCGAAATTAGTAGAATAGTTTTCCATGCTACTTAGAGTTTTTCTCCTCACTTGAAGACCAAACCACTAGAAAACTTTTAGCTTAAATACGATTAAATATCACTATGTAAACATGTGTCAATGACTTGTTTGTTAATAAAAAACCTTAAGATTGGCGGTTGAGAATAGTTCGGTCGTTTCATCAAAATTGTGTTACATCACCTTTATTAAGAATAACAGCTTTAATTCTGCGCACTCTTCAGAAAGCGTGCTATCCTAAATTTCTTGCAATTTGATGCGCAGATCGTTAACTGAACGGGCTGGATGTTTGCGCAATTGTTTTTTCATTTTATGCCACAATGTTTCTATTGGCAAGAGATCTGGACTGCTAGAGGGTTATTCCATAACAGGAACATTATAATTCTTATGTTTCTTTAATAAAATAGTTTTGAGAGTGTTAGTATTTTTAGTGAAATATGTTGGTAGTAAAATTATGCCTGGCCTAACTAAACTAATGCAATTATAGGGTCAAAAGATTTTCCGAAATTTTTCCGTGATTTTTGACAGACTGTATTTAGGTGAAATATGTTGCATCGGGAATAAAAAAAAGCATTTTTTTTAGGAGCTACGTATGCTATAGTGCGACAAAAAAATTTCGTAAATTTTTTTCTTTTTTCCACAGACTTAGAAAAAATTTTTCAGCTGAGCCATTGCTGGACCAGATAGCTTGTTTATTCAGCTTCAATTTCCTTTTTTTTTTAAATTTTGATACGACCATTTTCCATCGAAATATCGGACTTTTAATGGAAAAGGATACTTATGTTTTCAATCATCGATTTCTCGGCGACAAATGGTCGTACAGAGAATTGAAGAGCAGTTTCAAAAACTGGAATAAATTTCTTATAACATGCTGCCGCAACTTATCGGAAAAATTTTTTTTCATCTTTTACTCGAATTTAAAAAAATAGGAAAAAATGGTAATTTATGGTTTTTTAGAAAATTGACGGATAAATTAGAAATATTCACGAAATGACTAATGTTTAAGCATGACTTTTACAGTTCGATATATCCAGAAGAACCTTGTGAAGTTTCATCTCGATCTAGGGAACCGTTTCTTTGTTTCAAACAGTCAAACTTTTGAAAAAAATTAAAGGGTCGCGTTTTTTTAGCGCAAACACTTCATTTTTCTCACATTCTCACGTTTTTTTCAGAGACGAAACAGGGTAGTTTTGAAAGAAACTGTTTTTTAAGTGATTACAGATTGCACAAAAATTCATTAGTTTGTCTCAAAAAACGGTATGAAATCTGGTTTGGGTCATCAATTTTAATTTTAATTTAATTAAAAGTTGATAAACAGAAGCATACTGTTGAGCTTGGGCTCGTGTGAAATGAAACATACAGGGCGTCCAAAAAATTTCTAAATGTGAAATTTTCCCTAAGCGAAGAGTCATAATTTTTTTTTACGTTAAAAACTGTATTTAGCAACGTTGCTTTAAATAGGCCCCAGAAAAGCTACGCTGTTGTCACAATATGAATATTGTAGGTTTTCATACTAATCCAAAAACCATGCGCCGCCGACACTGAACATCCAGGGCATTATAAAACCCCCCCTTTCCCGTCTATTGCCCCGAACGCGTTAAAAAATTACTGCGAAACGCGATAACCCTGAGATTAACTACAAAATGGAAGTCCTCATCTTGGAAATGATATTTTAAATATGATTATAAAACTGTAGGGCTCTTAAGCGTACTACGTAACAAAGCTTCTAAATTACAATGAAGGAAATTCAACTATATAACGCTAAACATAAATACAGTTAACGTTGCCGTCTCCATCGCCTACAGTCTTACAATCCATCTAATTAAATCTACGAACTACTAGGGAAATATTAAACCTGCTTAGACTTTAAACTGGAATGGAATATTATCCCTTTAAATTAAAGTAAGATTCTCACGTACTTAAAGATTAAAACTACAAGTTATGGCTCAAGTTTATGGCTGCGACAGTGGGACCAACAGAGTTGGCAATTTATTCCGTAAGTTAAAGTAAACGTAATGTAAAGGTAATCAAAATAAACTAGTCTCAAGTCTCATATTCCATATTTTTGTATGTATTTCGAAACGAACCTAAATGTATATTTACATTAAATATACGCGTGGTTTCCATAGAGGGTGATTTATCCAAAATAATTATAGAAAATGTATTGTCCTGGATTTTGTTTGGTTAGCATTAGATAGCCTCACAAAAAAGTATCAGAGACATGAGTACGTACGCAGTGTAATGATATTTTGATTTGCAACGATAAACTTGAGATGAAACAAAATTTTGAACTTTGAGATATTTACAAAAAATAAATAGAGAAAACTGACACAACAGGGATGTGGAATACTGAGAATACCAAAATGAAGGATACAATTTAGATATAGAATAAGTTTGTAGCATAAAGAGACAAAATCGTTAAATGAAATAAATAAATCTGTCAAAATAATACAAAGAATTTAAATTCATGAACTAAATAGATTAAAAAATACACCAATATATCATCGAAAAGATAGAAAATACAATAAAGTACACTTTTGTAAAGTCATAAATGTCATATTGGAGCATACGTTTAAGGAAATTTGAAAAATGTTAGAATTTTTGAAGTGGATCGACGTAGAAAGAAGGAATTGCACTTATAAATGTAATTCATGCAATACACTACCACTAAAACTAAAGTTTATCATACCTTTAGTCAATATTTATAAATAAAATTAAAATTGATGTTATGTATAACTTCATGTAACGATTTTCGGAATGCTAAACCCATATGTCAACTATTATGCAAAATTTTTTGAGTAATATGTATATGTGAACTGTAAAATGACTTGTGCAGTGATAACCTTCTAGACATTAAAAACTGTATTCAAATCCCAATTTACGTTCCAAGTAGTGTATAACTTTAGAAGTTGGCAATAATCGGTACTAAACCTAAAAACATTTCAATTAATAACTAATCCAAACACGAAAAGACTGTTAATAAAAGTGGAAATAAGTAAATATCAACGTCGTTGAACAATATTACAGGCATAGAATTAAGCTAGCAAAATTTGTAGAATGTAGAAATAATTAGACAGCAAAAATGTGCATAAAAATGTGTAGAATCAGAAAATGTAACAGTCACGCTGTTAAAAACATGCATAAAGTCATAATTTCCAATTAAAATTTCTCAAAAGTTTAATATGAATTTTCCATAGTGACAACCTCAATTGTTTCTAGTTTTATAAAAGTAAAACAAGGGTCGTAGCAGTCGGACTTTCATAATTTGCCAAGCAGTAAACATCCTCGACTCCTGCCTAAAATAAACAAAATAAAGTTAAATTAAATAAACAAGTCGTGAATTAATTACCAAGTCAAAAAAATTCACAAGGTTGAATGTCATCTGTCAAGAGGTGCACAAATTCCATAAGTTCGAATTATTATAAGGAACCATATACTTACTGGAAGTTTATACAATAGGAACAAATTCCAAATAATCAAAAGTGAAAATTATAAAATTGTTAAAAGTAAAATGGCGAAGTGAAAAGTTGCAGCAGCAGTTTACGTTGGAAGGCGTTTACCAAGTGGAAGGCGAGACGTTGGGTCCAGCTGACAGCGTGTAATACTGCTAGATACGGAAAGAATTACAACAACGGAATGCGATTATAAAACCAGCAATACTTTTCATCCGAATGTTATACAGGGTGTTTCTAAAATAGGGTTCCAAACTTCTGCTGCGTTTATAACTCATTAAAATAAGCCAAAAAGTTCCTATTAACTTGTGCCCTAAAACGCACCCTTAGGAAGTTATATGCCCTTAAAAGGGCTCAAACAAAACTTTTTTTTTTCAAATAAATTGCAGTTATGAAGGATCCGATCATTTAATAAATAATTTAGGACATAAACTAAGACTATTTAAATTTAGAGTTACACTTACTAATTAAAGAACTAATTACTACTGCAGACAATAGCTAAATGTGAAATAGANCATTTGTCGCCGAGATATCGATGATTGAAGACAAAAGGATCCTTTTCCATTAAAAGTCCGATATTTCGATGAAAAATGGTCGTATCGAAATTAAAGAAAAAGGAAATTGAAGCTGAATAAACAAGCAATATGGTCCATGCAAAGGCTTAGCTCAAAAAAATTTGCAAAATTTCATGATAATCGTAGCTCCTAAAAAATTTCGACCGAAAGATCTAAAAAATAGAATCTTAGAGCTTCAAATTGCTTTTTTTCAATTCCTGATACGACCATTTTTCACTTAAATATAGTCTGTCAAAGATCACGGAAAATTTTCAGAAATTCTTTTCACCCTTTAATTTTTTTGCATTAGCGTATTATGAGCTTGGGCTCGTGTGAAATAAAACATACAGGGCGTCCAAAAAATTTCTAAATGTGAAATTTTCCCTAAGCGAAGTGTCATAATTTTTATTTTCGTTAAAAACTGTATTTAGCAAAGTTGCTTTAAATAGGCCCCAGAAAAGCTATGCTGTTGTCACAATATGAATATTGTAGGTTTTCATACTAATCCAAAAACCATGCGCCGCCGTCACTGAACATCCAGGGCATTATAAAACCCCCCCTTTCCCGTCTATTGCCCCGAACGCGTTAAAAAATTACTGCGAAACGCGATAACCCTGAGATTAACTACAAAATGGAAGTCCTCATCTTGGAAATGATATTTTAAATATGATTATAAAACTGTAGGGCTCTTAAGCGTACTACGTAACAAAGCTTCTAAATTACAATGAAGGAAATTCAACTATATAACGCTAAACATAAATACAGTTAACGTTGCCGTCTCCATCGCCTACAGTCTTACAATCCATCTAATTAAATCTACGAACTACTAGGGAAATATTAAACCTGCTTAGACTTTAAACTGGAATGGAATATTATCCCTTTAAATTAAAGTAAGATTCTCACGTACTTAAAGATTAAAACTACAAGTTATGGCTCAAGTTTATGGCTGCGACAGTGGGACCAACAGAGTTGGCAATTTATTCCGTAAGTTAAAGTAAACGTAATGTAAAGGTAATCAAAATAAACTAGTCTCAAGTCTCATATTCCATATTTTTGTATGTATTTCGAAACGAACCTAAATGTATATTTACATTAAATATACGCGTGGTTTCCATAGAGGGTGATTTACCCAAAATAATTATAGAAAATGTATTGTCCTGGATTTTGTTTGGTTAGCACTAGATAGCCTCACAAAAAAGTATCAGAGACATGAGTACGTACGCAGTGTAATGATATTTTGATTTGCAACGATAAACTTGAGATGAAACAAAATTTTGAATTTTGAGATATTTACAAAAAATAAATAGAGAAAACTGACACAACAGGGATGTGGAATACTGAGAATACCAAAATGAAGGATACAATTTAGATATAGAATAAGTTTGTAGCATAAAGAGACAAAATCGTTAAATGAAATAAATAAATCTGTCAAAATAATACAAAGAATTTAAATTCATGAACTAAATAGATTAAAAAATACACCAATATATCATCGAAAAGGTAGAAAATACAATAAAGTACACTTTTGTAAAGTCATAAATGTCATATTGGAGCATACGTTTAAGGAAATTTGAAAAATGTTAGAATTTTTGAAGTGGATCGACGTAGAAAGAAAGAATTGCACTTATAAATGTAATTCATGCAATACACTACCACTAAAACTAAAGTTTATCATACCTTTAGTCAATATTTATAAATAAAATTAAAATTGATGTTATGTATAACTTCATGTAACGATTTTCGAAATGCTAAACCCATATGTCAACTATTATGCAAAATTTTTTGAGTAATATGTATATGTGAACTGTAAAATGACTTGTGCAGTGATAACCTTCTAGACATTAAAAACTGTATTCAAATCCCAATTTACGTTCCAAGTAGTGTATAACTTTAGAAGTTGGCAATAATCGGTACTAAACCTAAAATCATTTCAATTAATAACTAATCCAAACACGAAAAGACTGTTAATAAAAGTGGAAATAAGTAAATATCAACGTCGTTGAACAATATTACAGGCATAGAATTAAGCTAGCAAAATTTGTAGAATGTAGAAATAATTAGACATCAAAATGTGCATAAAAATGTGTAGAATCAGAAAATGTAACAGTCACGCTGTTAAAAACATGCATAAAGTCATAATTTCCAATTAAAATTTTCTCAAAAGTTTAATATGACGTTTCCATAGTAACAATCTCAATTGTCTTCAGTTTATAAAAAGCAAAACAAGGCTTGTAGCAGCCAGTCTTTCATAATTTACCAAGCACTAAATATCGTCGAGTTGTGCCAAATTGTGAACTTAGTTACCAAGTTAGAAAACGTCAAATATGTATATCACACAAGGTTAAATGTCAACTGTCAAGAGGTGCAGAATTTCCATAGGTTCAAATTATCACAAGTAACCCTGTACTAGTTGAAAGTTTATACAATAGGAACAAGTGTCAAATAATCAAAAGTGAAAATTATCAAATTGTTGAAAATAAAATAGTGCAGTGCAGTGAAAATTTGCAACAGCAAATTACGTTCAAACTAATTCTGCCGGGTGGAAGGCGAGACATTTGGGGCCAGCTGACAGCGTGGTTTACTACCAGACACGGAAAGAATTACAATAACGGATGGCGAGAATGAAACCAGCAGTACATTATAACGAAATGTTAGTTTTATACACTTAGAAATTGGCAAATTAAAAATAACATTTGAAACAAATTCGTAACAAATTTCAATTCAATAAAAGTTAAATTAACTTTTCAAAAATCAAATTTATCATATTACAATAACAAATGTAAACGGGTTATAGTTTTTAAACATAGCATCAATAAACTTGTTAAATTTTTGAAATATTTTATAAAACCTGTAATATAATTTTCTTATCATGTGCTAAATAGAATTTTTTCATTTTCTCATAATTTCAATAT
>NW_019416814.1:71773-111625 GCF_000390285.2 Anoplophora glabripennis
CTAAATGGGACGCATATGATTTGCATGTCGAAAAACGGAGTAGCCCATGTTATTTAACGTAAAAAGTTATGTAAGACCCATAATTTTTTTTCTATTTATTTGCAACCGTTTTGTCAATAATAGAAAAAAAACCAGTATTGTTTGAGCCCTTTTAAGGGCATATAACTTCCTAAGGGTGCGTTTTAGGGTACATGTTAATAGGAACTTTTTGGCTTATTTTAATGAGTTATAAACGCAGCAGAAGTTTGGAACCCTATTTTAGAAACACCCTGTATAGGTACACTTAAAATTGGCCAATTAAAAATAAAAATAAAAATGAGTTCGTAACAAATTTCAATTAAAAACAAAATCAAGTAAACTTTTCAAAATTCAAAGAAGTCGACTATAAATCAAAATTATCATACTGCAATAACAAGTATGTATATAAGGGAAAAATTTTTGCTTCTAAATATAACGTAGAATACCTAAGTCAATAAATTTGTTAAATTGTTGAAAATATTTTGAAAAACTGTAATATAATTCTTTGTCAAATGCTAAATTGAATTTTTCATTTTCTTACAACTTCAATATTTATAAAAACATTACATAATCAAAGGAGTTAGCTTTGAATACAATTGATTTATTACAAGATAAAGTCTTGTTGCCGCCCATTTAAGGAAAATTCAACAAAAACAACAACATTCAATAAAATAACACATAACAGTAGATCCTGTGTATTTTTTTATGCTGAATCCGAATTAGCCCAAAACCGATCTACCAGGGCATTTTTGAATAAAACGCTAAAATATCCCCTAAAATAGGGTGAAATAGTGAGAATAAGGTAAAGCCATATGAGTAAACAATTTAGAGGATTTGATTGGAGTTGCATTCGCTGAGGCCATCTCGTATTGGTGGTCCTTAATAGAAATTGTTAAACAGAAATCTGCAACCACAGATCGAATCTGTATTTCCAATCCTTCAATCAATAGAAATAGAAAGTTTGAGTTTTTAGTTTATGTTCAGGCGGGTTGCTGAGTTTTGTGCATTAATAAATTTGTTTCGTTTTAGATTCATGTAATAAGGGATTTATTGAATCAATCTTACTGTTTTTTTACTGTCGGTGGCAGTGACGTATGGTTGATGGCTTTTGGCGGAAATTGTTGCTTTGCTGGAGAATTCCGGGAAAATTTTAAAACTGCGTTGAAAATTAATTTCTAATCCTTGCTGTTCAAAGCGTCATCTATTGAGTAGTAGAAATAGTTAGGAACCAGCAGATTTCCTTCCGCGTTTACTAGCGCGTTAGGTTATGTACACTTACATGAGCTTCAGAATTGTGTATACATCGTGTCTATTATTTCAACATCCTCTTGGTAATTGAACAGCTGCAATAAGATTTGTTTAGGTTTTGCTAATAGATGCTGTAGAATTGGGTCTGAAAGCACAATTTTTACTCCACTACCTGGCTAGATAGGTTATGTCCTATCTTATCGATCTTATCTTTTCTCAATTTGTAGCTAATTATTTTACTAATGCTGTCACTGAGAGCAGAGATTTTAGTTGTACTTCGACGAGAGGTAAGTTTTAATTAGCCCATAATTCAAAGACTGTGCACAGAAGGGGCCAGATATTAGTATTTTATAGACGACTATGAGCTCAAGGATAGCTCATATGTGAGATCTTTTTGTATGTTGGGGGCATACTTTGATGGGCTGGGGTACAAACACCACATTCAGCAGGTTACTGAACAAAATAAACACACTTTCGATTAAAAAGGTATAGGCGATCAATCAGGAATGTGATTCTTCATGACAACGTATGAATATGCACAGTTCAGTTGACCAAAGATGTTCAACCTTTTATAAAAAGGGTATTATGAAGCTGCCAAGAAAACGACAGTATATAGAGTTGGGAGCAGGATGTGAATATAAAGAAGGATATTAAGTACATTATAAAAAATAGATAAAAGGACGTTTAAACATCGGTAGGTATAGTAAAATTCCAGGTAAACTAAATAGTATTGCAATTATATGTTCTTACATTTATATTCAAGAACGATGAAAGACATTTTTGATAACATTAGATGTATACAAAATGCTAAACCAAACACTACATGTTTTTACCTTTTTTTTTAACCGCGAATGATACGCACAAAAAACTATTATAAATTGTGAAGTACGGTTAGGTATTAAACCACATTTTTGGCTGAGATTGCGCCCTTCGATCCGTTTCCTCGATCAATAGTTTCGTAGCAACGTGCTTGGTCATTATTTACGCAATCAGAATGCAAGTTCACTTTACATTACAAAGTTACGAAGAAAAAAGTTAAAAAGAAAATTTTCATAGCGGAATTTGAGAAAACAATCTCTATGAAAAGTGTTTCCAAAAGTCAAAGGTATCTCTATATAGATATAACCTCCACATAAACTTGCACAGACTATTTTCTCTATTGAATACGTATAAAATATAATTAAGATCCAAAAATAGATGCACCGTCACCTACGCGTAAGTTTCAGATAATAATTAATGTAAGAATTTAGCTCTAATTAAATCCGCGATGGTATCTGTAATACGATCTACAGCGCCGGACTGGCCATAGGGAAAAAAGGGAAAACTCCCGATGGGCCACGGCCCGAAAGGGCACTTATCCAACGTTTAGTTTAGCATACAAATATCTCCTAACTCTTTCTTTTACGCAGATGGCTTGTGAGCGATCGTTTAGCATTTTAAAATTCATCAAAAATCGGTTGCGAAATTCCATCGGACAAGAAATATTAGAAGCCTTTATACTTATGAACTCTGAAAAAGATATTTTAAACAAGATCATGATTGATGCAGTAATTGACTTACTAACTTCAAAACATCCAAGTTTTAGAAATAAGCTTTTACTATAATATTATTTTAAGATTTGTCAGATGTATTTTAATCGAAATTGCTGAAATGATTAAAATTAAGTTTCACATGTATGTTATTTCTTTTATATACTATTAGGTTAATACATATGATTTAACAATACGCTTTTCTTGGTTTTATTTTCGTACAAATAATTGTGATTTATTGTAGAATTAAGTTCTTAGGTTACAGCTCTCATATTTTCATGTCTTATTTAATATAGAATACAAAATCGTATTCTATGGTTCAAGCTTGATGGATTATTGGAATAAAAAATACAGTTGATAAATCCTTTTAATATATTCAATGGTTTATAAAAACATCGTAATCATTACCCAGCAATATTTAGGGTTACATAAAGTTTTCTTTACTTGATTAATATAAGTAGTAGATAATACTTGAGATAAAAGCATTTCTATGGAATAACAAAGGAACATAAATATTTCTCATCAAACTTTATATCTAAAAAATTAGTTATAGTAGCAAAACAGAACCTTCCAACATTTTCTTTGACTTGGACGAAAAATGGGCGCGAGGTCATTTCATTTCTTTAGAACTAAATTAACATAATTCTCGTTGTTTTACCAGTTCACATTATTTACGGATAATACGATATATTTGCTACATACAGGGTATCCCAACGAAAATTTGACCCCCCCTATAATTGGAAAACCGAATAATATTTCAAAATTCGCCGAGACCCGTCGATTTTTGTTCTTGGGGGGCGCTTTTTTGACAGTCAAGCCAACTCGATATGTTCATCCCCCTAATGCCTAGCAACCCCAACTTAAAAATTTCAAATGCAACTACCCCACTTGTGGCACATCATTTTAAAGCCCTTTTCATTGCGAATACAGTGACGTACCGTTTTTAGAAATCGGTTGAGATTTGACAGAATTATTGGTTACAAACGAAAAGATGACAAACCAACTTACGCGTAGTAATTTCTACACAAATGCCCACCACTAATAAGTTTTTCATCTACTACACATGACCGCATTACCTAATTGTTATTGATGTGTCTATCAGTTTACAAAAAAGTCAGAAATGAAATAAAAAAGCTGAAGCAAATAAAACTAGATACTAAAATAGTTATTAGTAGAAGATACTTAAGTTTATAGGAATTCAGACCTTTTCAAAATAACAAAAAATCAGTACTACAAAAAAAGTCGGTGTTTTTTGCTTGTGACCAAGAAATCGTTAGTTTCAGCCGTTATTGAAAGTATTAACGTGTGTTCGAAATGGTTTATTCTATCGCGGAAAGAGTAGAAATTGTTGCAATTTATTATCGAAATCACGATTGCGCTAAAGCTACAGCACGAATTTTTAATGCCAATCATCCTGAAAAAAATGTAAACCACCAGTACGTTAAACACCTGATTGACAAATTTGTTGCAACAGGTTCGCTTTTAAACAAGAAACGTGAAGTAATTGGGCCAGTTCGAAATGAAGCAGTTGAAGTGGCAGTTTTGGGTCATGTACAGATGGATAATAAGCAATCGATTACAACTGTGTCTCAAGCTTCTGGCGTATCCCGTTCCAGTGTTCATCGAATTTTGAAAAAACACAAGTTTCATCCATTTAAGATGACGCTGGTTCAAGAGTTACATGAAGATGACTTTGATCGCCGTAACCAATTTTGCGAATACTTTAGTGAACAACTTCTACTGAATCCAAATCTTCTCTACAATACATGTTTCTCCGACGAATGCACATTTATGTTGAATGGCGAAGTGAATAGACACAATTGTCGTTATTGGAGTGATACTAATCCGCATTTAATCAGGGAATTTCATACTCAGACACCTCAAAAATTGAATGTTTGGGCAGGCATTTTGGGCGACCATCTTGTTGGACCATTTTTCATCCAAGGTAATCTCGATGGAAACACCTATCTAGAATTATTGGAAAGTACAATTGATCCTAGGATAACAGAGATTTTAGAAAGTGACGACAATTTACTAGAAAATGAAATAACCTTCCAACAAGATGGTGCGCCCCCGCACTATGCTGCTGCTGTGCGACAATTTTTGGATGACCATTTCCCGGGGCATTGGATTGGCAGAAGAGGTCCCGTCGAATGGCCACCAAGATCTCCGGATCTGTCCCCTTTGGACTTTTTTCTGTGGGGTCATTTAAAATCACGAGTGTACGCCACTCAGCCGGAAACATTGCAAGTGCTACGTCAGAGAATTGTAGAAGAATGCCGATTAATAACTGCGGATGTCTTTAATAATGTTCGAACAGAATTTGAAAACAGACTGTATTATTGTTTGGAAGTTAACGGGGGTCATTTTGAGCAATTCATCAAATAAATCTGATTTATTATTTGCTTCAGCTTTTTTATTTCATTTCTGACTTTTTTGTAAACTGATAGACACATCAATAACAATTAGGTAATGCGGTCATGTGTAGTAGATGAAAAACTTATTAGTGGTGGGCATTTGTGTAGAAATTACTACGCATAAGTTGGTTTGTCATCTTTTCGTTTGTAACCAATAATTCTGTCAAATCTGAACCGATTTCTAAAAACATTACGTCACTGTATTCGCAATGAAAAGGGCTTTAAAATGATGTGCCACAAGTGGGGTAGTTGCATTTGAAATTTTTAAGTTGGGGTTGCTAGGCATTAGGGGGATGAACATATCGAGTTGGCTTGACTGTCAAAAAAGCTCCCCCCAAGAACAAAAATCGACGGGTCTCGGCAAATTTTGAAATATTATTCGGTTTTCCAATTATAGGGGGGGGTCAAATTTTCGTTGGGATACCCTGTATAATAATTATAATGTACAAAGTTTACACACATTACATTTTTGAAGGCGTACGCATCTTTACCCGAATTTGACGCGCAATATCTCCGATGTCCGAGGTCTGTAGGTTCGCAGTGTGTACAAATGCTAGTCAATTATTAGCGCTGTTGCCACATCTACATAGTCTTTATACGTTCATTAAATATAATTTAAAACTACTTAAATATGATATTTTTATGTTGTTATTTAGTCAATATGTATGATATGCGCATATGAGTATATTTCTGTGCTATATATAGATAATGTTTATCGCAAATAATTTGAATAGAATTTAATTTTTTTCAAATTGGCAGAGGGTTTTAATCCCATAAGAAAAGCATAGGACCACCCCTGAGCTCCTCACTTCCCTCGGACCCCGATATACCCCCTTAAGTAGTATTTTATCTACGCAAGAATTTTTAAACGCGAGAGCGTATTTTGAGCGTTTCATATTCTTAATCTTAAGTGGATATAAAAGGCAATTAAAACACGAATGCAATACAACGTTTTATCCATAATCACATCATAATCATATTTGTGGAGTCAGAATTATTGGAATTTAATAAAAAAATATTTGCACGACTTGATAGTTCTTACTAGTACTCAATGAAACGTGGTACGTTTTGTTATACCTACAGATTGCTATGGTACGCTGTTTATTATCAATTATTTAATAACAAATTTGTTAAAATAATACAGTTATAAATATGATTATTCTCAAAAACAGTATCGGAATGGTCAATTACGTTCACGGTCCGATGCAGGGTATACAGTATAGCTTTAATAACTGTATTATTTTAACAATTTTTTTCAAATTGTTGTTTACAATTATTTACTACTTGAGTCAGTTTTTTTCTTTTTTTAAAGAATGTAATATTTACGGATAGCACTCCCTTCTGTTTTGCTTAAAAATAAAAATATGAAGAGTTTTTGAGACAAATGATCTTCACAGTACTAAAGACAATAGTTCGACTTATCGTCAGTAAAAATTTGGATTTTTTTTTATCAATTAACAAAAAAACAGTTAAATTGGGAGGTATCAATTTTGTAGGCAAAAAACCTTGATTTTTTTAACTGAAATTTTTGCATACAATAGAATAATGGTGAGGCTATATATGGTCCAAATTTCAAATTTTTTTGCTAATTGTACTCTTAATATTGGTTTCCAAACTCAGGGGTCTATTTCATTTATTTCGATAGTAGTGAAATAAAATTACTTTTTCTACAAACGTCAAAAAATGACAAGGTTTGCGCATTGACAACAATATACGAAGTGACACTTTTTTCGGATTCTTACGTTACCATGACACCGTGTGCGAAATATTTCGCGCACTTGGGTGCGAAGTATTTCGCACACTGCATGTAAATTAATAACAGTTTTTTATTTCAATCTTTGAAAAAATGAAGCAAAACTCCAAATTATTATTTATTTTTAAATGAATAACAATTAAATACTTTTAAAATAATGATAGAATTTTACAATAACTTTAGTTATTATTTACAATATTAACATTAATCGTACAACCAGTACACGAACCAATATTTATTCCCAAAACCAGATAATTCACGTTCAGCTCGGGATATTGGGGTTTTGGGGGTTTGTTTGTAGAAAAAATATTGTTTGCATCTTGTGCGCGAACTACTTTGGTGGTCTCGAATAACTTTTTAACTCGGCTTCGCCTCGTTAAAAAATTCAATTCTCGATCGATCACCAAAGTAGCATTTCGCGCACTAGATACAAAAATAACTATTATTCCACTAGTGGATAAAGTATCACTTTAGTCGGTTCATAAGCGTGGATAAAAGTCCGATTATAAGGCGATTGTGGACAAAATTATTTTATCAACTTGTGGTTTGAATTATTTACTTTTCTCCTGCCTACTACTTCGACACTAGACTATACAAAGTAGACTACAACTAGAAAAGCTTTTAAACATGACGTTCTCTCAGTGTAGGGGCATCGACCACCTCGTGAGCTCGGCGGGTATCATTAGCGTACCCCTTGTGCTATGAATAACATCTAATTAATACGTGTAAAAGGTTAATGAGGAGTGATCGGGAATTCGAAAGCGTCACGCGTGATTTGCTCCGCCCGCAGTTATGCCGCCGCCGGGAGCGGTTGATTTTTTACAACTGCATGAAAAATTACCCCCGGGCGCTCATTAGCCGGGAGCGAAAATTAGCGGTGATAAAAATTCACGGGCGTGGAGTCGAGTAAAAAATTATGTTTGTCTAACGAAGGTAACAAAGGTAATAAAAAAGGCTTGGGTGATAGATGATGCCGCGTAACTGATAGGCATACGCATTGCATGTTGTTTTACTTGAGTTTTTATGAAAATTTTTTATTAAGAAAATTATAAAAAATTAATGAAATTGCACGCTGCCAATACACAAGTCACAAAAATTAAAGGACAAAAAAAACTAGGCCAAAAATGGTCGAGGAGCGTTAAAAAAAAGCAAATTGAATTGAATTTTATTATTTTACGAAGAATCTTAAGAAAACAAAAAATAATAATAATAATTTTCCTTTCCTCTCTTTTCCATTTAAAGGATTAATTTTTATTTATTTTATTTTTTAATTATTATTCTTTTATTAAAATTAGATTAAATTTAAACAAAAAAATTTTTTTTGTTTAAATTACTATGAAATTGACCAAAGTGGGATTAATTCAAGAGCGATTTTCTCAGAAACCGTTAAAGATAACGATTTGAAACAAGAGTACCTTTTTAACGTAAAACAGTTCGGGAAAACGGAATTTGCTGTCCAATTTGTTAAAAAGTCAAAGATGAAAAAGTTACACACGCAAAGTACCAAGGGCCCCCCCGTACCCACCCCAATGGACCTTGTGGAAATAAATGGATTAGTCCATCAAATTGCTCATCAAAATTTAGCTGTGTATACCAAATTTCATTCATTTATCACAACGCGATTGAGAGATATTGCAAAAAAATGATTTCCATTCCTCCCTCTTCAATGGGTCCCTGTGCCCTTAGGAAGCATTTCCGGACCCATGTTCATATGAACTTTTTTACTTAGTTTTGATCATAGAATCGGCCTGTTCAGGGTTGGCAGCTAATTATGAGACACGTATGTGCATATCATGTAGAACGTGACTCCTTCAACTTTTAGAATCGCGATATATCAGGAATGGTGATTCTTAGAGAAAAAAGTATGAGGATGATTTTTGTAGATAATTTTAAGATCTATAATTTTTGTCCGAGCTACTTTTTTAATAAAACCTACCGTTTTCGAAAAAATCCAAAAAACCTCAAATTTTGACCTTTGACCCTGAATAACTTTTTTAGCACACATGGGATCGATGGGGACTTTTGACACTTTATTTCTAATGGTGTACCCAAGGTCTCCACCAAAAGTTAGTTCTGTCGGAAATTTCGTTATTTGACCACTATTTTTATGACTAATTTGACCGGACTATTAGAACAATTTTTATAATTTTGGAAACCGTACAACTCAAACGTAGAATTTAACAAAGTTACCTTAATTTTAGCTTTAGAATACGTCCCTGGATTTTCTGCACATACCTGGGAACCATCGAGTATAAACCACTGAAATGAATACTTAACATATTTTCCATTTCGCCCCCAAAAAAGCTTTCAAACACACGGCACGAAAAAATAATTGAAATTGTTAGTTCAAACACGAGTGTCAAATTTCGGTTGTTTTCATTTGGTTTATCTCTGTGAAAAGTGATACGCTAACAAGATTCCCATATCCATATTTTATTCGATGTATCCCCTTGCTTTGAGAGGACAAATTGGGGGAATAAATCCAATAAAACTTTGCGGAAAAAACGCACTCGGATATCGGCGGTAGGTAGAACCCAATGAGGGCTAATCCATTATACAGAGAGACCGCAAAATACGTGTTTGGCGTATTTACATATTTGCAATGAATATATTTGCCATTCTTCTCTAAAACGGGTACACGGAAAAGTTTGTAAATTTACGACTTTAAGCGAGTCCTGCCGACCTAATTAATGTGGAAGTGGGGTAGGGGTAAGAAAACTCTGTGGGCGAGCAAAAAACATTCCTGGAAACTTGGATATTGATAAAGGAAGTTCTATAGATACGAATATTCCATGAATCTGTCGCGTCTTAGCAAATTCAAAAGCAAATTTGTAATAAGCGTTGGCAGGGACTTGTAGACGGTAGAATTATGTAATTATCGTGGTTGAAATCAGATCCCCAGTATTCATTATGTTAACTAATATTTTAATATGCCTTCGATTCTACTGATCTGCGAATTTCAGGGATCTTTTCACTGGCATACTGAAAACCACCGCTATATACAGAGTGTTCCATGGTGACGAGACATTAGACATATCTCAGAGACTACTTCGATTTTAATTTTGAAAATTTGGGCACTAGTGTTTTCGTCCACCTACCGCTTTCGGTTATACCGGAATTTTGCTCATACCGGTCATCTTCGTTATTTTAAATAGAACACCCTGTATATTATTGTAATTTTGGATTCTACGTCAATTATTAGGTGAAAAGTTTCCTATTCTTAAAGTTAACCGTTTTTGATATATTTAATAATAAAAAATTTTTTTAAAAGCACTGCCTAATTAAAAAAGATGTGTATTTTACAATAATAAAGTTAGAGCGATAAAATTTATAGGGCTCATAACTAAAACTGTAAGCTTCCCTTCAAAATGACTTAATTTCATAAAGGGTGGTAAAAATTTAATGCCGAATTTAGTCAACTTTAAACCATCTTAACTTATTTTTTTTTTTAATGAGCACCATGTATATTTTTGCGGAACCTGACGAACAATTTTGTTCTCATTCGAATGATATAATGGTTCCTTATACCTGTCTCTTCTGGTTTTTAAGTTATTTACTGTTTTTCGTGCAGTCAACGGATATTGCATAATTTCCCTCGAGGATAGCTGTGAAATTTTTAGTGGGACTTCAAATCAAGCACCTAATCCGTCACCAGTTTATTATTGTCAATTTAACACATACAGTGAATGTTTATTTAAATATTATTTATTGTTAAAGAATGGGAAACGTTGACATTTATTGAAATGATGACATTCTAAATTTATTATTTATTCATGGAGTATGTCACAAGACAATAAATAGGACTTGCAGGGTATTTAATGAGAGATATCCTCATTTACCATCAGTGAATAGACACATTTTACAAAGAATTTTAAGAAATCAATTAAAACATTTCTGCATATAGAATTTTTCTAAAGCTGATAACTTTATAGATGAAGGTAACATCATCAATGTTTTGACATATTTTCATGCTTACCATGAATCATCAGTTCGTGCTGCTGAATAGGATTTAGGCATTTCAAAAACCTCCATCCAAAAGATTTTGAAAACTAATGGTCAGTATCCAGTTAAATTCAATTTTGTACCTATATTTCATCTTGAGGCTGCTGAAAGACGAACCCAATTCTGTGAAATGTTTTCAACACGAACACAAGATCCAGAGTCTTTACACGCAAAATCATTTGTACAGATCAGTCAGAATTTAGTACGAAGGTATTTTTAATAGACAGAATCGACACTTTTGGGCTTCAGAAAATCCACAAGTCATCCGCGAAAGAAATTTTCAACACAAGTTTAGTGTCAACGTATTTTGCTTAGTTAATGACAATCAGGTGAGGTACTTTATTTTCGAATACAATTTAAATACACAAAGATACCTCCATATTTTGAGAACCATTGTAACAGAATTCTTACAGGATCTATTCCCAGATCAACTAAGAAGCTGTTGGTATCAGCTAGACCTCCACCTCATTGTGGAAACGAAATATCCCACCAATTAAATGAAATGTTTGAAGATACGTGGATTAGACGTCTAGGACCCTGGGATTGGCCACCGAGATCTCCAGATCTGTCACCACCAGATTTTTATATCTGGGGTGCAATAAAAGAGAAAATGTACTCGACGCCAGTTTATTCCAAAGAAAACCTAGTTGCTCGTATAAGAGAAGCCTTCGAAACTTTACCTGCCCGAAAACACTATTGCCCAAATTTTCAAAATTAAAATCGAAGTAGTCTCTGAAATATGTCTAATGTCTCGTCACCGTGGGACACCCTGTATATAAATGACAAAACACGAGACTCGACACAACGATAGCAGATATAACAGCAATCCTGTCAATAAATAAAAAAGAATGGCACACTTGGTATGCTGGTAAGCTCGCCCGCAAAAGCAATTAAAAAAACCTTTACTTTCTATTCCACTCTCACGCGAGCTTCTTATTACCTCAAAAACCTTAAAAAGGCTCTTCAGACAACGCTCAACTTTTACGATGCAGTCGTATCGACCTGCAATCCCGCCTCCACCGCCCAGACTAATCACCAATTTATGCAGAGTGTTATCAAGTAAGCCTGGAAAGGTACCGTAGGGTCCGTGTTTATGTATGTATGTAAAGGCCCTGGTAGTTCATAAACTAAGGGTCTCCATAGAGTCACGACCCGTTTTGCGCCACTACAGATTTAAACTCCATAATGCAGTGCGCAAATTGTAATTTAGCCATAAATTGGCCCTGAACGACAATAAGGCGGAGATACTGTTTGCTGCGGCAATTTATCAATAGGTATGATGAAAAGTTATGGGCTCTGATCTCTCTTCTGTTTCCTAATTCTGACGCTACAGGTAGACGCCAGTTAACTGGAACAAAAAAGACTGTTTGTCGTAGAAAATAAAATTAAATCGTGAACAGTTTAAATTTAAGCAGAATCCGATTCTGTTCCGAACGCTTAAAAAGGGCAACGGAGGTTAGTCTCTGTTGTTCAGTTAAAAATCCGTATTTCCGCCTCTGAAAAACCGCTACTGCTAGTTGACTTCACACTTGGTGTGATGTGACGAGATGGAAAAGGGTAGAAAACAAACTGCCATGTCAATTCGCATCGTTCTGTTGCATTTTTATTTTGGTTTATTTAGTGTCTTGCGTAATGTAAGTATATAACCTTACAAAATTAATTATTTCAGCGTTTAGTGACGATGACGGTACAGTGTATTTTTGAAATATAAATTAAATAGTGTAGTTACCATATCGTTTAAAAATTGGTTATTTATTTAACTCTTCTTAATATTTCATATAAAATTATCATCTGAAAATTAAAAACTATGAAAGTGTAATGACATTTCCATATTTTTTAATTTTCTAGGCACCTCGTAAATGAAGTATTAACTTTCTCGATAGCATTCTTATCGTAAATACAAGTAAAACTCTTCTTCAAGTGTGATTTTTTTCTGTAAATTTTAAAATAAAAAAGTTTGTCCTTTTATTCATTCTAACTGTGGGCATATTGTATACAGGGTGTGGCGTGAATAATCTATAAAAATTAAACTACAGCTTCTTAACGATATTTGTAATAGAAAAGTCATATAAAAAGTTCCATTTTTGCGTTTTTTTTTTCTGGTAAATTAAAGTTAATTTATTCAACGAAAATGAAGGCCGATCCTGTGTTATTTATTAAAAACTTTGGAAATGTTTTTATGCGACCCGAGATGAAACTCTATAATTTAAGTAGGTATAATCTAATACTAGTAATACTAAAAAAAGGTTAGGTTACATTGTCAAAAAGTTTGTCCAGTCAACTGATTTTGTATTTGTATTGATTTCATTATTCACTTAATTATTAAATATTAAGCATCGTCCATCGACCCATCAGTGTCAAAAAGTGAAAGATTCCAGACAATAGTTTTTATTTTGTAATTGCACGATAGTGACAGTGTAATTTTGATAAAGAAGTAAAAAATAAGAATAGCGTGCCGATTACATTAAAACAACATTCTTATTTCTTACCTTGCTTAATTTTTTAGTTTGTGAACTAACAAGTTTTACAATGAACCGAGAAAACAATGCATTTACGATTCGCGAACATGTCGATATGGTGTTAGTGTATGGTGCAGCTGGAGAAAATGTACTCGCGGCGACTAGGTTGTACCGGGAACGATGGCCACAACGTCACCCCCCATATGCAAATACAACCCTACAGTGCGTTCAGCGGCTGCGAGATACGGGAAGTGTTATTCCTCGAGGAGAAGGACGTGGTCAGCAAGTTAACCTTAATGTTGAAGATACAGTGTTGGAAAATCTTGACGAAGACTCCACAATTAGTACTCGACGTCTTACACAGCAAATAGGAACCTCATCTCGTACTGTACATCGCATCTTAAGGCGCCAGCTGTTGCACCCCTATCATCTGCAACCAGTTCAACAGATTTTACCTCCGGATTGTGATCAACGAATGCTTTTTTGCAGATGGTTTTTATGGCAATGTGCCTATCAAGTAGACTTTACTGTTTATGTTTGTGTAACAGATGCGACGACATTTACCCGTAATGAAGTGAATTTCCATAATATGCACATATGGGCCGATGAAAATCCTCATGCGAATAGGGAAACTCATTTTCAACATCGGTCCTCGGTAAATGTTTGGCCTGGCATAATAGGCGATGTACTTGTGTGTCCCTATATCTTTGAAGGACGACTAAATGGACCAACATGTGCTGACTTTTTGGAGAACCGGTTGCCTGAATTATTGGATGATGTGGCATTACAAGTTAAGGAACGCATGTTTTGTCTTCAAGATGGGGCTCTTCCACACAGTACTCGAGAAGTAACGCCAAAAACACAAAAATTAATTTTTAGACAAAATCTCCACTCTGTTAATGTACGATCTGCTGGTTTGCTTTCATTACCGAGGTATCGGACATCCATGTTTCGTAGGTCGTTTTCTTATAACACTGTCACAATCTACAACAGTATAGACAATAAATTAAAAAACCTAACACTTCTTCAATTTAAAAAAATGTGTAAACCGCATTTTCTCAAAATGCAGTAACTTGCTTGCCTTTGTTACGTGATAATTTTTTTTTGTGTCTAGTTTTATAGAATGACTAACCTATTTTAACTTTTATATCAATTTTTTCTAAATTTTGTTTTTGTCAATTAACTTTAGTATTGTAATTTTTAATAATTATGCTCCTGTAATATTTTATTTTATTTTTATATGCATTTTTTGCACACTTCGCTTTATGTAGGTGAAATTGTATTTTGCTTTCTACAATTTTCAAAAATAAAGACATTATTATAATTATTATTATTTACTAAATCTTTGGTATGCTTATAACAAATTGATTCAAATTTTGTGTACTTAGTGTTAACATTTGCACATTTGCATAATTTACTGTAAAATTTACAAATTTTTGTTGGCCAGTGGCCTAGGAATGGGCAGTAAAGTGGGATTTTTTTACCCCAACTTCTACGCCAATGACCTAATAATCATTTGGGATTCAATTTTTGATTCCATGGGCATTCTATATAAAAACTGTATACTTGTAGAAAATCGGTATAGTGTTTCCTTTTACCGAAAATCTTAGTTGAATGGGAGACCGTTCTTCTGATAAGACTTGAATATTCATCAATTTTTTTACAAACACTAACTAACATTTCAAATCTTAAAAATAAAATGATCCTGAAGACAGATAAGTCTATTATTGCTGAGTTCTGTTTGTGGTTAAAGTTTGAATCACTCGAACTGAAACATCCTGTATACCATGTAGAGTATTTTATATCAATTACCTGACGACGTCAAACTGGTCCCTAACCAAGTTCTATCGACGATAGCCGACAATCGAAAAGCTACACGTCCCAACTCGCAGATACAGACGGGCGGGATGACCCCGTCCAACGTAAAGTTTGAGCTGCTTCTGGCGGAGACAGCTTGATTGAAGTGGCAGTTAAGTTTTCCACTCGGCAATTATCGGGCCCTGCACTCTCGGTACCAAAAAAGTTATTTGTTCTTTTTTTGCACTCCTAATTTATCCGACGGCTCGCATTGTTCTTAAAAAGTTCAGGAGGAGAAGACAATGGGAATTATAACGAAACGACAATCATTAAATATTATTCGCGCATAAAAAATGTATTTATAGTCAGTTCAGGACAGGGATAATGAACGAACATAGCTGTGAAAATAACGCTTAAGTTCGGCGTGGTAAAACAGACGTTTAAAATTATGCGAGGGGTATTTTTTTATTATGAAATTGTAGAGAAAAATATGGTTTTGACAATGTTTTATATATGGCTTTTTATCGATACCATAATACACTATTGGAAAGAATTAAAGGAAAATTAAAGGAACAAAAATCTTCATTAATTTTTTAGTGATTTTCGAAAGGCTGTATCTCAGTGAAAAATGGTCGTAGTGAGATAATAAAAACAAACATTTTGAAGTTTTAAGGAGGTATATCGGGTTTACTCAAATGCACAGATGTCCTTGAAATTTATATAGCATATTTTTTTGGATTTTTTTTAATCTAGATTTTGAGATATTGTTGTTGAAAGTTGTTCATTTTAACATAGGTTTATATGGCGAGAAGGGCGGTGCGGCTCTTTTTTGCCCATAACAGAAAAAAATGTAGAAATTGTGAAACAAAACTTTTCCATAGATAGTACACAGTATTATCTTATTTTTGATGTAAAACTAATGTAAGCTTTGAACATAGTACAACTGTATTAATTAGAAACAGAAACCAATAATTGCATTTCTGTCTGACTTGAGGATTAATGTGGCAACGTCGCAATCAGCTGACAGCAAGGAGGGAATACATTTGAAAGACTTGATAAAAACGAAATTGATTTCAAACATATACATTTTTCCTAAATCCCATGTACATTGTTATCAACAATAAATTATCCACAACAGATGATTTTTTGTAATGTTTTTAAAAAACTAGATTAATTAAAAAAGACTAGGAAGCTGTGACATATTTATTGGAATAAAAAATGCAGTTGATAAATCCTTTTAATATATTTAATGGTTTATAAAAACATCGTAATCAGTACCCAGCAATATTTAGTGTTACATAAAGTTTTCTTTACTTGTTTAATATAATTAGTAATACTTGAGATAAAAGCATTTGTACGGAATAACAAAGGAACATAAATATTTCTCAGCAAACTTTATATCTAAAGAATTAGTTATAGTTGCAAATCTTTTGTAACATTACTAAAATAGAGATTAAAAACACGAACAGTGAGTAATAATGTAATTTCTATCACAGAACCTTCAAAATTGCATCCAACATTTTCTTCGACTTGGACGAGAGATGGGCGAGAGTGTCATTTCATTTCTTTAGAACTTAATGAACATAATTCTCGTTGTTTTACCAGTTCACATGATTTACGGATTTTAAATAAAGGATACAAATCTTCGCGAGGATAATACGATATATTTGCTATATATAATAATTATATTGAACATAATTTACACACAATACATTTTTGAACGCGTACGCATCTTTACCCGAATTTGACGCGCAGTATCTCCGATGTCCGAGGTCTGTAAGTTCGCAGTGTGTATAACTGCTAGTAAATTATTAGCGCTGTTGCCACATCTATATGGTCTTTATGCGTTCATTAAATATAATTTAAAACTACTTAAATATGATATTTTTATGTTGTTAATTAGTCAATATGTATGCTATGTACATATGAGTAAATTTCTTTGCTATATAGATAATGTTTATCGCAAATAATTTCAATAGAATTTAACTTTTTCAAATTGGCAGTGGGCTTTAGTCCCATAAGAAAAGCATAGGACCCCCCTGCGCTCCTCACTTCCCTCGGACCCCGATATACCTCCTTAAGTCTCTAGTTTAAAGATCTTTAGACAAAAATATTTTTTGAGTTACGGTTATGGCGCAAACAAACAAAAAATATCTCAAAAAAAGAAATTCAAAAATTTTTTTAGGACTGTCGATGGACTTTCAAACTGAATCAATACAGAGGTTAGTTAACTCATATGTTCAACTTCAATTTGATTTTTTATAGTCTTAGGAAAATTTTTTCAGGTTCAATCAATGCAGAGGTCAGTGAGCTTATCATTCAGTTTCAATTTGATTTTTGAAAGGTCTCCGTGCGACTATTGGTTGCCGATATATAGTTGGTTGAATGAAAAATAACACTTTTGTCTTTAATCATCAATATCTCTGCAAGAACTTATGGTGTAGTTGACTTGAACGTTTCAAATTCTGTTCAAAAATCTCTTCGCATGCGTCCGAGATCGGCGTTCATGCGCGTGCGCGTGCAGGCCGTTCATTAACGTTAACTTTTAGTGCTGCTAGCGCGTTTATTACATGAACAATCAATGTAAAACTTTCTGGAAATACAAGTTTAACCCTTTCTTTAATTGTCTCTAAAATCCCAGTCCGATACGTCCAATAGTTAATTAACAAATTATGAAACAAACATTATGAAAAAAAAGTTATCTTGGGAACAAAGAATTTTTTTATGCAAAAAGAGCGAATTCCCGAGCGGCTTTTGTGTGACCCTGGGACATTTGTTTATAACGCTGTTTTGCACGTTGTACTTTGTTAGTTGTAAAGGTCAATTTAATTTCAACTTTTTGAAATTTTTCTTTTTGGATACGTTTCTTTGGATCAATTAGAACTAATCCGGGCGAATTAGACCAAACACATGCATGTGTCAAAAATCGGGCCTAACTCGAATTTTATGGGCTTAAAATTAAGTAAAAAATATACAGAATAAAATCCTAAATTTGTGTATTTGTAGAGGTCAACATCATAATCGACACGATGTATACTTATCGATTTTGTTCCTGAGGAAATTTGCTACAAGGATAGGCTTTTGCGAAAGCTTGCAATTTTTTTTTTTTACATTACAAAATTAGCGGTGAATAAAAAATACGCAAAATTTTCAGCATTAAATAAAAAGAACGAATTTGACTGAAATTGGATGAAACTACAGTAAAAGTTAACTGTTGAGGTGTTCAACAAATTCCCGCAATCCGGACCCCCAATTTCAAAATGGCGGCTTACTGCAAAATTATAAAGTCGAAAATGCGAGTGCGTATATCTTCTGCCCTAGTCAAGATATCGAAAATCGGTAAAAAAAGATCGAAAGGTAATTGTATTGTCTCGCGTTTGCGTAATTTCAGATTATTAAGTTGCAAAATAAAAAAGTTATTCACAAAAAACCAAAAACAAAACGGTAACTGGAGTCTTTATCTTGGCGGTTTTTTTAATATACAGATTTCAAACCAATTACATCAAATAGTGCTTAAAAACCAAGAATTAAAAAAAGTGTCTCGATCCGACCAATAGGAGCCGAGATAATTTTTTTTTTCTTTAAAAAGGTATTCTGGCTGTTCAATTTAATATTTTGTAAAAAAATTAGACTCGTAAAATAGAAGACTTGCTTCTTAAGCTATTTTTTTTTAAATGGATTAGACCAAGAAATGACCATTTAAACGTTCATAAATACAGAGTGATCCGCGCGGAGTCCTATGCGGCTGAGCAGTAGTCACTTAGAAAGCAGCTACCGGGATGCCTTTTTTAAAATCAACTTATTTTTTTTCCCAGTCTTTGGAATGATGTTAGCAAAAGCCTGTGAAAGTCGTCGCCAGACACCGAAAAATACATTTTTATTGATTTCTCACGTGTTCTTTTTTAATTTCGATATTTTGAAAAGTAAGGTCTTGTTATTTAAAAACAAAAGTCAATTATTTCTTTGAAAAAAAATTATCAGTATTTTATTTACCGTCAGAAGAGGTCGACGTATAAAATATTGTCTTAAAATTAACTGTTACAGTTATTGCATAAATTGTCTCTAGAATATTATTGAATGTTACAATATCAACATTACATATAGGTACTGCATTTTATAGTAGTTAAAAGAACTGTTACATACAATTTTATTCTATCATATTTTATTCAATGAATTGATTGCTAGCGAATGTCGTTTTTTTATTTTTATAAGAATATTAAGAGTAAAATAAGGAGCCTATCCTTGTGTTCCTATCAGGAACAAAATCGATCAATGTACTTCATGTCGATTAGAGGCTTATTTTCAGATATAAGCGAAAAACTGAAAAAAGGACAATTATTTTTTTCTTTTGTTATAAACAATATGACGCTCGACCTCCAAATACACCAATTTAGGCTTTTACTCTGTATATTTTTTACTTAATTTTAAGCTCATAAAATTTCAGTTAGGTCCAAAAAAAAAACCTAATTCGCCCGGACATTTATAATATTAACTTGTAAAATTAGGGTTTAGTAATTAGATAATTAGTTGCAAAAAAACAAGCGAAATTAATTAACAAATAGCTGGAGCAACAATTTCACTGTCAATTGAATCGGCATTTGATACATATGTTGGTCATCGGATTGACCATTTTTTCCATTAATTTTATCAACATCCATCGCTTTTTGCAATAATAATGCGCAATTTTTGAAAACTGATATTTCCGCATTCGACCTTTATTTTTCAGTTAACAGATTAGTGGAAAATGGCCTAGGTACCTTAAATTGTAGGCAATTTAATTGACTACAACATAAAATAACTAATAATCCGATAGGTCGTCTAGATTTTCGTGGGCCGTAAAAAAAGTGAAAAAACACGTAAAGCAACTTATTTGCAATTTGCCAACTTAGCGTCACTTCCTTCGAGTTACTTTTTTCATATTATAATTGTACATATCCTTCCCTGTGATCAAGTGCAATAAAATGTCCACTAATAATTTTTTCAAATTTTCACGTTTCATGATCTAATTCGACTGGAACAAAAGTATAAAAAATTTTTCATTGAAAAATTGAAATATAATAAAAGACCTTTTTTATTTCGTTACGATTAAATTAATCATTGATTTTTATATTTATAGTACACCTACAGAATTTCCTCGTAAAGATTTTCTTAATAAGAGAATGTGGGCAGCCCAATATCTGCTTTATGGAAGATATAGGTATTTTATGGCACTTATTTCCCATTCAATATTAATTTTTTATGGCCGTCCTCTTGAAAAATTCCGACAGCATTTGATTTACACATGGAAAATGAAATTTTTTACGTCTATTTATCAATTTTATTTCACTTCCCAGCTTAGAGCCCAGAGATTCGCTATATTTGCCGTTTTTCAATAATTTAAAAATATATCTCTTGTACTTCGTGGGCTTAGAGTCGATATTCTGCACAGCCATAAATCTTTCACAACAAGAATCCTGTAAAATACTGCAATATGGATTGAAAACATTGTTTTATACATTTTTGAATTGCGAATAATTTGATATAAATCCATACAGAGATTTGTTTGCCACCAAGCACGGATATACACCTCTATTAGAACTCGGAAACATTATAAACGTAAAGTATATTCATAGATTTAAGAGAATGATTGTCTGCGTCGACTTAAGTTCAGTTACCTCCCACTATAAAATTCATGTTCTTCTTTGACCGGTAATAGTACCCTTATTCCAAAACTTGGAAATTACCTGTACTTCTAAAAATCTAAAATATTTGAACCACCCATGCTCACTAATTCTCGTCCGCCAACACTTTACAACATCTTAAGTAAGCAGTAGCGGAACGTGAGGACGCACCGTGAATTATCTTGTTTCTAATAAAATCCCGGGGGCGGAAGTTTGTAAAAATTCAAATTTATTCGGAGCCACATTACCGAAACTTCTGCTCTGTGGGCGAGGTTGGGTTTCCTTGAACGGCCCTGTCAACCTTTATCGATCGTATATTTATCTCTTTGAGGACGTGTTAACTTGGAAATATGTCGGACGGGTAGAAATACATCTCCCAGTCTTTGTTCGGCGACAGGTGCATGGGACGTCGGTCTTTTGAATTCATTTATATGGACCAAGAACGACATGTAAGTGAAGGAAAGGTTGGCACCGGCTGGAGAGCCCGATCGCGGATAAAGGAGTCAGGAGATGGCCCCACCTTTGTTTTATTTCATTTGTTTTTATAAGAAAATACTCGAAAATACTCTTGCGCATTACCCCAAAATAAAACTGTAAGCGGTGCTGAAGTATTCCGCCATTTCCGTTTCCCGTATTAACGGTTTTTTTATCCGTTTAACATCCCGTCGTATCATACCAAGTGTGAAGTCACTGGCAGTAGCGGCTTTTCTCTTTCAGTATTTTCGAAGGGTTACAGTAAATAACGTAAATATCTGCAGCAACTAAAAATCCATATGAGTACGTCTCCCTCTTAAAACAGCTCTTAAAGGCTTATCATCCTTCATAGTCCAGACGATAGAGCATTCGAGGCGATTGTATTTGAAGTCATCTATTTTGTTGTACAGAAAAATCGCATATATTATACAGGGTGTTTCAGGATTAAGTCGACAAACTTTAAGGATATTGTAACAAATTGGAAATACACAAAAAATTATCACAATGGAAATATTACCTGACCGAACTTTAGATCAAAAATAAAATTAATTAAAATATAGCAGACAATAAAATAGCATAAAATTGTTAATACAAAGACTCTGAATATAAAATAAGTATCAAATAAGAATATCATATAGTATAAAGGAGATAATTTTAAATTTAACTCATAAGTGCAAAAATAATTTTAAAAAAAAAACATGACATCGATAATTGCCAGACCCAGTATAGTAAGAAAACAGAATTTAAACCCAGTGTGACATATATCAAAAGAAAGACAAATATCCATAGATGAATATGATATGCATAAATTAGGTAGACGATTAGATGTAGAGAAGATATTTTCAATCAACTGAATACAATGATGAAATTTTAATATCAAATGTCAAATTAAATTATAAAATTTAGCACATGTCAAAACTAAAGTTGGCTTTACAAGAACCAGAATATGACCTACAAAAGAAAGAACATAAATAAAGAATATTTCACAAAAAGTACTAAATTTATATGTTAGAAATAAAAAGACATTGTCACAAATGTATTAGATGTAAGTAGTGAGGTGAAAGTGTAGTGAAAAAGGTATGCCCAAAGACTGGAAACTATGTGAAGGGACCTTAATGAAAAAGGAAACACTAGAAACTTCCAGAAGGTGGAAAAAACAATTGTTTATTGTTAGTTACGGCTTGGTTTTATTGGGAAGAAGCCAGATATTAGAAGTAGCTCAGAAAAATCATATAATATTCAAGATATAACAGGCAGAAAGTAAAATAAAACTTACCAGTGATCTTAAAAATCGTTTATCTTCAAAATCTACAAAGAAATTCACCAGGCAAGAAAATTTTTGTAACCCATAAAAAGGCAGTATCGAGAGTATTCCAGTGGCCCATAATTGGTATAAAAAAACCATCGTTCCAGCAAGGAAAGCAGAACCCAACGAACAACAGGTACCTTTAAAAATAAAAATAAAGTGCACAAAATAAATAAAAATTCACAGCTATAGCTTAAACAATGAAATTGTGATATAGTTTACCTTATAAAAGAAAAAAAAGGTCAAACTAAATAACAGGACTTACCTGGATAAAGCTAAAGATAAATAAATCCCACAACCAGCTTTTAAAACCATCCTAATTTGAATGAGCTCAAATAATCTCGAACATTGACGGCCATTTGTAATTAAATGTCAATTTTATACTATTAAGAGTAGATATTTAAGTTATGCAATACAATATACGAGCGAGTGTTGAAAGTAGAATTCATAAATAATTCAAAACAAAAAATTTTTGAAAAGAAAAAAAAAAAAACTACCAAGCTCTTGTATTGTAAAAGTTGTAATAGGATAAGGAAAAGTAATAGCAAATAAAATATTCTTTATTTTTGTTCAATTAGAAATTAAATTGTATGAAAATATTTCTGAAGGAAAAGCCAATCAATTTAAAAATTTTCTTCTGTTTTGTTTTTGTTATGATATAATCACGATAACTGATAAATTTTTAAAAGAAAAATATAAATATTGTAAATTCTTAAAAATTCTATTTTTTCTTGTTCTGTATGCTACAAGTCCTGAAGTAAAGAAAGTGAACCGACTCCTGAGATAAGACTTAAAGCAAAATCTAAGTGGCAGCTAGCAAGGGTATAAAAAAAAATAATTAGATATACGAGGTAAGAAAGAAAAGAAAGGTGTATTTAAACAATGTACAGTAAAATCTAAATAATAATTACCGAAATAAAACAAAAGCAAAAAAAACGCAACACTCAATACATTAAACACATAAAATTAAAATTAAAACTAAAATTAAATTCATCATTATATTCAAAAACCAAATATATCATAACAATATATTTGTCATAAAAAAAATAAGAAAAAAATCAAATATATTTTTTTTCCAGAGATGCTTCATTTTCGAAATATAGGGCGTTAGAGATTTTTAAAAAATTCGAATTTTTTAAATAACTGAAGAAGGCTATTTAAGCCAAATTTGGCATGACACATCTTATAAGATACTATTTTTCCATAGAAGTAGGAGTCCCGCAAGCAACCAGTGGCGGAGTTATGGGGACTGTCATTAAATTATAAAAAAATTAATACGGCCCTGTTGAAAATAAAAAATTATGCTGTTCTTAGATAGAACAATTTGTTATTGACAAAAAGTGTACATTCACTTTTTTCCTAACCCTTATAGTTTCATGGCAAAATTGATTTTTCTCTCTATATTTCGAAAATGCGTCTGGAAAAAAAATATACTTGATTTTTTTTTTATTTTTTTATGAAGAGTATCTCTTTAAAGTTTGTCGACTTAATCCTGAATCCTATGATTTTCTATTATTTTTCGCCCATCGTTCATGCAAAATTCAATTTAATTGATTCGCAGTCGTAACTTTATAGAAAATAAACAAAAACTAAAGAATTACTTTTTTTATTTAGGTCTTCTTTCAATGTTACAGGGAAAAATATGTCGAAAAACGGGTCATTTTTCATTCTTTTTGTATGTTTGTTGTTCCCCTGAATTTAGCAATGGTTTTTTGGAATAGGCAAACTCGGATTCTTATTCCACATAATATTTGGGATTTTTCTGTACAACAAAATAGATGACTTCAAACACAAACGCCAAAGCCTACTTTTACTGCTCTACCACCTGGACTATCAAAAATTATAATAAGTCCGAGAGAACTGCCCCACATTGTTTCAGTGGTCATTATTAAATTTATGCAAAGGGTTGAGGCNTCATTAAATTATAAAAAAAATTAATACGGCCCTATTGAAAATAAAAAAATATGCTGTTTTTAGATAGAACAGTTTGTTATTGGCAAAAAGTGTACATTCACTTTTTTCCTAACTCTTATAGTTTCATGACAAAATTGATTTTCGCTCTATATTTCGAAAATGCGTCTGGAAAAAAAATTATACTAGATTTTTTTCTTATTTTTTTATGAAGAATATCTCCTTAAAGTTTGTCGACTTAATCCTGAAACACCCTGTATACATATGATTTTCTATTATTTTTTGCCCATTGTTAATGCAAAATTCAATTTTTTTGATTCGCAGTTGTAACTTTATAGAAAATAAACAAAAAAAATGACTTGTTTTTATTTAGGTCTTCTTTCAATGTTACAGGGAAAAATATGTCGAAAAACGGGTCATTTGTCATTCTTTTTGTATGTTTGTTGTTCCCCTGAATTTAGCAAAAGTTTTTTGGAACAGGCAAACTAGGATTCTTATTCTACATAATATTTGGGATTTTTCTGTACAACAAAATAGATGACTTCAAAAACAAATGCCAAAGCCTACTTTTACTGCTCTACCACCTGGACTATCAAAAATTATAATAAGTCCGAGAGAACTGCCCCACATTGTTTCAGTGGTCATTATTAAATTTATGCAAAGGGTTGAGGCACATAGTTAAAGCGTATTTCGCCCATCCTTCTTCCATTTCTTTAAATTCTTGTACCTGCTGGCAAATGGCAATCGACGAGAAGGGATCCCGATGCAGGAAATGTTTACTTTCGGATTACACGACCTTACTTCCGCGCGGCGCTGATTAGTTTTTGTTAAGGCCCCGCTAAACAGGCGTCGCGACGGCAGTTATTCGGGCCAAACGGCATCCTCGGAAATTCCTCCTCATTTGTGCCAGAACGAAAATGAAATTCGGTATCCGATGGCGTGACTGACAATTTACTAGGTAGGGAAATCGGATCTCCACCTCATTTACGGCTGCATCAGGATTCAGGAGGTGCCGGGCGGATCCGCACTTTGAGATAGTTTGAGTAAATCAACGGAATGAAGGCACTTTTTGTCTTATGGCATCAGAAGTTAGAGTCGCTTACTGAAACGTAGAGACGTTTGCCCCGATTTTCATGATATTGAACAATTTTTGTGCGTTTTTTCTCCTTCCGCTCATGCTTTTATCTTACACTGCAAAAAATTAAGGTGTAATTTCTTATTCTTTATATTATTGTATATTAAAACGAATTTAACTTTTATCACAACAATAAATAAACAATGATTGTCCAGGAAGCGATTTCATGAGCAATTAGATTGTAATGAAGAACTGTTAATTACCTATGCATTAATAGAATTTTCTTAGTTCGTACTAATTAATCAAAATTGTTTGCGATTTCAGAAAAAATTGTAGTAAAAGCACATTCCAGAACTCAGTGCTTGTTAGCCGAGGCGTTAGCGAATTTGCATTGTTGTACGGGAATGTATTGCTTTTGTTACTAGATATACAATATACTACTATTACTGTACATTATTAGTCTGAAAAGTTAAACACTAAAGTAATTAAGATAAAAAAAAGTAATTTTATGTAATTCTATGGCATGATGAAAAAATTAAGCCTTTTGTAGTCCCAAGACAGATAAGAAAAAAAAGTAAAGTTCTCACGGCTATTATTCTTGAAAAATGGAGTTTTCATGCTCATTTTCTTTACTTATGTATTATTCCTTAGGCTCCCGTTTTTCCGTCTAGAGAACTCCAGCTGGGCACAGGACTGGAGCGGTTCACTTTTTACTCCAACGCAAACAAAAGAAAGCTGTTTCGATATAACGAACGACAAATATTATTAACGTAATTTCGGAATCTTTTTCAGTCGTATATTCTTACTGTTTATCATCGTTAGAACATTGTAACACAACTGATTAGATTCACGCTTGTAAAAATCGTTTTGATATTATATTTTTCTTTTTTTATATAGGTTCTGTATTCTGTATGAAATATAAATGGATTGTATGTAAAATATAAATAATTTCCTGTGAAATTATTCAGCCGGAAATAGGTACAATCAATGAGTGAACGCATTACACTAATTATTAAAATAAAAACAGACTGATTTTACATTTTAAACATTTTAATGGATACAAATTGCCGAAACAATTTGCCGGGGCTCTAGTTTAACTAACATCTAGTTTAACTAACATTAAAAACACAGTTATTTCGAAAACTAATCATGTTAGCCTTGATTTTTTAGATGCATAATGTTGGTTCCCTGATTACGCACTTTGCCCCCATTTAAGTTACTTCGTATCTCTTACCGTTTCCGAGATCCCTGTAGTGAGAAGCGAATTTGTAACAGCCTGTATATAAACGATTGTTGGTTGGATAGAGTGCACTCCTCAAAAGCTGCAGATTTAAACCACAAAGGTATTTCCAACTGTTCCGGTTTTGTACAGTTTCCTTGAATTTGTTTCATACCAGTTTGGATTTGTAGTCAATTTCAATGTATTGGTCTTAACGTGATTTCTTCTTTTTTGAATCCATTTCTTGCATAGACGAGCAGAACACATTTGAGGACTGTTTGTAATTATTAACCATTTACTATCTGCCAATTTTTTGGAACGACCTTGTGTAGATTTGGAGAA
Organism: Anoplophora glabripennis; assembly: GCF_000390285.2. NCBI lineage: Eukaryota > Metazoa > Arthropoda > Insecta > Coleoptera > Cerambycidae > Anoplophora > Anoplophora glabripennis. The sequence continues at coordinate 98,984 of NW_019416814.1, forward strand.
GATTGGGTTATAGTCAGTGTGATCAGTTAGGTTACTCAGAATATCGGTTTTTTCCTTGAAAAATTGAATACGTGTAGAAAATCCCTCCCATCCCCTCCAAGCTAAATCATGTGAGCAATATGAAAAGCTCTAAAAAATTCCCAGGTATATTTGAGCACTAGTGCTATTATAATATGTGAAAATTTGCGTTTCATTCTACAAAATGCACATTTCCTGTAAATGTCCTTAATTACCTAAATATTGGCAGACATCTTGCAGTCCCTTTCTACTGTTCGCTGCATTAAATAAGCTGTGCACTTTCATGGAATGCTTTATATTGTGTACGCTATTAAGTACTCTATTTTCTTTATGCTTTTCGGTGTAGTGTAATACTATTAGTTCCTTAAAAGCTAGAGATGCTTTTTGCTAGAATGGAATACACTGCGTATACTATTCCGAATTCTTCTTCCATTATAACTTTTAATATGGCTAATGGTATTAGTCTAAAAGCCTGGGTTGCTTTAATTTGTTCTTTAGACCTACGACTTAGATAATTGACTTATAGTTTGCCAAAGAAGTCTTCCATATAGAAATCTAGGGAATGTTATAATTTCAAGTAACTTGTAATAAATGTAGGATCATGTGTGTAATATCTTTTTAAAAAGCATGTCCTCTATTATTTTAAGAATATTAAGTTAATTCAAACAAATTCCTACAGTTTTTCTATAAAATCACATGAAGTCAAACAGTGTTTGATACCAGGTATGCAAAAGATATCCAACTCCACAGACAAAGCTTCTACCTGCCAAATGATGCCAAACGACTACTCTGGCATAACTTCGTTCTTAAAGCAGTTATACTGAGACAGCACTTCAATGAAAGAATGGCTCCGGATGTATTAAAATTGAGTCAAATTTCTAGAAGAATCTTTTTGAACTCATACACCAAATTTTTTTCGTTCAGTCAAAAAGTAGTGACAAAGGAAAGGTCGTTCAACTCGATGAATGAATTTATTTTTAAAACTGAAGTGTTCAGTAGTGACGGATTTAAAAATAATTTTATAAACACTTAACAGCAAAACGCCTGCAACAGTGGCTGTCATAAATAATAAGTTTGATGTTTGACTGCGCACACAAACTTGTTACGTCTACAAAAACTGTTACATGATAATTACAAAACATAATATCAAAACCAGATATGGGTAGAAGCCAACTGTTGCCAGCAAAAAATGGTGTTTTAGTACTTGGAGCCGTTATAACTACAGCGTACGTGTATTTTTCCAGGAGGGTATAATCAATTGTAATAAAATTTCTCAGTAACACTTCAGCTTTCGTTCAGAACAATTTGACTTAATACAAAGAACATTAATTACTACTGTTATTTCTTATGTGACCATTAGATATAATATTAAAGTGTTCCATATTGGAAGAAAAACTGCAAGACATTGTAGTTTCTATTTTAAATTAAATTTACGAAAGTATATTTTTTATTTAAATGTTACAAAGATATTTAGACAAAAATACTTCATTACACCTATGAATTTCACACCATTATTATGTCAATATTGTGCAAAACCATACTTATCTTATCATCTTCTACGTCACCTGTTACATAGGTGTTGTATAACAGTGAAAAAGTAATATTAACGGTCGATAGAAGGAAGCACAAAAAACAGGCACTTAGGTAGGAAATTCTGGAAGGAAGCCTAAATAGTTGAAGATAGGCAGTTGAAGTGAGAACAGTGTGCAGATAGTTAGCAAGACGATCAGTGTAGTGTGAAAAATATAGAATTAGTGGAAAATTAAGTGTTTAACCGGTATTAGTTAGCAGGTAATATTCTTTAAGTACTTTGTTGTTAATCGTTCTATGTAATCTTATGATTGTGATGTTTATAGATGTTTCATGATAATAATTCTTTGTATGTTTAGCTTCCATTGCTTTATGCTCAAGGGCATATATTTTTCTAAGGTAAAATTGTTATAATTATTATTAACGATTGCTCATTATTTATTTCATGTTAAAATATATATATTGTCTGGGCGCCCAGACATTACAATAATGACTCCTTTGTTTCACATCTAACTTGTTTTTGTCATGATTACGTTGTTCGTAAAATATAGATGTTTCATGATAATAATTCTGTATATGTTTAGCTTTCATTGTCTTACGCTCAGGGGCGTGTATTTTTCTAATATAAAATTGTTACAATTATTATTAAAGATTGCTCATTATTTATTACATGTTAAAATATGTATATTGTCGTGACTGCCCAGATATTGCATTAACGACTTCTTTGTTTCACATTTAACTTGTTTTATCATGATTAGGTTGTTCTTTGATTTCTTGTGCTCACTTTATGTCATACGTCTATACGAGCCTTGTTGAATTTACTAACATTTTCGCCCGTGCGGAACGAATCTGGATTAAGCTCGATTGCCTCCCGTATGGGACTCCAGTGTTATGAAGGATCTTCCGAAATCTCAACTATAGCTGGATTGCCTCCCGTATGGGACTCCAGTACCTTCCGGCTCTGCCGGCTAACTAACACCAAACCTCTTCAGTTTTACTTGGAAGTGTGTATGACTAATATGAGGTAACAGATGACATTTAGTGACACATTAAATGAGACAGGTCTTATTTATCATTAGCAAAGGTTCTTAATTTATACCTTTGGTTAGCGGTTGTTTTGTATTTATATTTGGGTGGTAAGAGCAACGATCGTGGGTTTCTCTGCCATGCTCTTTCCCCGCAGGAGCTCTAGGTGAGCCTGGCACTCTCCTTTTATGTTTAATGGTTGTTAATGTTTTGTTGTTCTTTCTATTTGTCACATGTTTAATTTGAATTGTATGTAAATAAAGATTAGGTGTATTTACTCTGCTTTTGTTTTATATAATTAAACCATACATCCCCTCTACAAAGTTAGTAGCCAGCGCCTTCCGGTCATTAAAAAAAATAAATACACACAACGTAGGTAGTCCTTAATGACGATCACATATTTTTGGCCACAACTACTTTTACTTATTTTTGGTCGAACCTAGGGTTGTTATACTACAATATTAGTCTGCTTTAGTTGGCATATACAGGGTGCCCGTTAAAGAATAGGCCAAACTCTACCACTTTTCTTCTTGGTATATTTTATGAATTAATTATTATTTAAGTTACACAAAAAATGTTATTTATACAGGGTGTTTCAGGATTATATGCAAAAATTTTAAATACAAATTGGGAATCGGAAAATAAGAAAAAAAACTTCCTATGGACGTATGTCCGGAAACGATTCGTTAAGGAATTACCGCCGTTTAAAAATGGTGGTCGAGTTTTCAATTTTTTTCTCAAATTTGAAAACAGATAAAATCCTGAATTTATTCTATTGAGACCTACTACCTGATTGTAATAAATAATTATAATAAACTGAACTTATTTCATGTTACGTTTTACATTCTTATTATTTAGATATAGGCACCCAGTTAGATCGTTGAAATACAAACAAACATATTTTATTTTTTTAATCAAAAACTACTTATTTCATGATAAAGATGAAAGAGATGAAAAAGTTTCTAAATTAATCTGTCTCCAAATGAGTCAAATGTTTTCATGAAAAATATACAGTGTTGTTGATTTCACCCGTTCCAAATAAAATTATTTTAACGAAAAAATACTGGTTAGATGGGCCTGGATCAGTATAACATCTGTACCAAAATTCAGGATTTTATCTGTTTTCAAATTTGAGAAAAAAAATTAAAACTCGATTTTGACCTCCATTTTTTAAACGGCCGTAACTAATTAACGAATCGTTTCCGGATAGGTACTTTTTTCTTATATTCGTATTTAAAATGTTTGCATATAATCCTGAAACAATCTATCTGTATTGTACTTTCTTGCCGACTTTAGGCGCAGCGTTTTCAAAAACGGCGCCTCTCAGCGATATTCAATAAATACAGGTATCTTTTGTCCTGAAAAACCATTGAAAACTTGAAAAATATTATTTATTTCCACTTTTCGCAGTGGCGTAACATTTATTTTTCCGCATTAATTTATCGTCGTAGAATCCAGTGTGAAAGTTTGGCTCATTCTTTAACGGACACCCAGTATACAAACGTATTAAGAAGTGCTGTGCTGTATCATCCTGGTTATGAATTTTGTACAAAACATAATACAACTGTGAAGTTTGCTTGAATTAATTGCGAAAATACTTTTATCCACAATCACCTTATAATCGGACTTTTATCTACACATATGAACCGTCTAAAGTGATACGTTGTCCACAAGTGGAAAATAAAGTAACTTTATTTCAATAGTAGAATAATAAACCTATAATGAATCAAATTTAATTTATTTACATATTAACATTAACATTTACATTTATAGTAATAGACATTTCGTTTTTTGTTTTATCACACTTAACTTCCTTTCCGTTAATAACAACCCTTGTAGCATCGCTGCCATCATTTTCGGAACGCATAACATCTGCCGAAGTTTGTGAAGAATTTGCACAAGTTACGAATGTCTCTTCTTGTAAGGAACAGCTGTATTTTCCTTGCAATATCAATTTGTACGGGAGAGATTATATAAACATCTTAGTCTAAGAAGGAGCGATAAGACGATTACCATAATGTATGCATATCAGAAAATTTTAAAAACTCATTGACTGAGTAGAAACAATGCGTAACAAGAAATGATTTTATTTTCTGTTTAAAACCACGAGTATTCAAGGACTTTAAACTAGTCGGCACAATATTATATAAATGAATACCTAAAGAATTTTTCTTTGATTTAGTCAGTCTATAACGTGGAATCATAAAATTGTCCGCAGATCTCGTTCCATAACTATGACATTGAGAATGCGTAACATAGAGATATTTCTGAGAATGAATTTCAAGGAGAGTGGCATATATGAAAAGACATGGTAACGGTAGAATTTTAAGTTTTTTAAAAAGCGGTCGACAGTGTTCAGTATAGCTAGAATTAGTCATTAACCGTACAGCTTTCTTTTGCAACTTAAATATTTTATCGGACGTTGTGCTGTTTCCCCAATAGCATAAGTCAAATGAGAGTGAAAAAGTGAATAATAACACATCATCAGACAGTCGTCACTCAAAAAGTGCTTCAATCTTCGAATTAAAAACAAGGTACTAGATAGTTTAGTTCCCAGTTTGTCAATATGGGCATTCCACGTAAGGGAATCATCAAGAATCACACCGAATACCTTTGCAGATTTGCCTTCCGTTATATTCTTACGAGTTGAAAATATTAAATTGTGCGTTTTACTGTCATTCAGTTTTAGATTATTAGCTGAAAACCATTTCTGTGCTTTTTCGATCATTTCATCGGATAACAAGGAAAGACCGGCCAAATTATAGGCAGACGTAAAGATGGTAGTACCATCGGCAAATAACGTGCTACGAAAAGGTAATAGGAATGGGAACACATCGTTAACATAAATAATAAAAAGCAAGGGCCCCAAAACAGAGCCCTGTGGAACTCCGTGACGCATGTATTCGTGGCCTGAATAAGAATTGTTAAAGTAAACAATTTGTCTACGATTACTTAGGTACGACTGAATTAGTTTTAACGGTACACCCCGAATGCCATAGAAAGATAATTTCCGTAGAAGAATAGCGTGCGAAACACAGTCGAAAGCCCTGGTTAGGTCGCATAGTGTTACAAAATAGTACTTACCCTGTTCAAGACTCTCGACTATGTTTGACACCATTTTACACAATGCTTTAGTTGCGGATAATTTGCTTCTAAATCCAAATTGGTTCTGGTGAAAAAAGTTATAAGTTTAAAAATAATCCATTAATCTATTTTTCAAAATACGTTCCAGAACTTTTCCAAATAATGGGATAATTGAAATTGGGCGATAGTTGCCTGGCTCGTTAAGATTGCCCTTCTTTAAAAGTGGTATAACCTTGCTATTCTTAAAACAGTCTGGAAACACCCCATCTGAAAAACATTTATTGGCAAGAACAGTAAGGGGAATGATAATCAAATCTCAAATTTGTTTTAAAATTGGTGCATTTATACCATACATATCAACAGCAGATGAATTTTTTAATTCCAAAATGGCGTTTCTGACATCATCTGTCGTTACTGGTTTTAAGAAAAATGAAGACGATGGGGCATTGCAGTAATTAGCAATATCACATTCATTTTGTGTTATACCAGGAAGTGACGTTATTATATTATCCAATATATATACTGGTATATACTGGTATATATACTGGTAAAATATCTGTTCATCTCGTCAGCAGATAAATTTGAATATTCTCCAGTACCGTAATTCTGACGTCGTTCACAATTAATAATACGCCAACTACCTCTAATTTTATTATTAGAATATATTAAAAAATTGTCAAAACACGTTCTTTTAGCATATCTTACACATTCCTTATAATCACCTCGCAGTACTTTATACATTGCAAAATCCTTCGGTTCCCTTGTTATCGAGCTAATTAGTTTAATCGTAGACAAGCATTCTCTGAATTTTTTTATGTCGTCGTTCAAAAATTTAACTGGAACTTTATTTTTTAAACTCTTTTTGCGGAGAGGAAAAGTATGTACGATTAAATTGGAGATGAATTGTAGAAAATTTTCAGCAGCTTTATCAGGAGAAGATTGTTCAAAAGACCAGTTTACAGTTTCCAATGTAGATCTTAGTTTTAAAATTCCTGTATTACTTACTTTCCTAGTCCATATAACATCAGAAACTGATACAGAAGTAATTACTCGAATATATTGACCTCTGTGATCGGAGAGGCATGGCTCAAAGACACCTGTCGTACATTTAGTATCATTAATGTTGGTTATAATATTGTCGATACAAGTTTTACTTGTTTCTGTTACTCTAGTATAATCTGAAATTGTTGGTCGCAGCGAGTCGCAAACCAAAAGAAACAAACATATTCAGTAAATCTGAACGACTATTCGTTAAAGTATTAAAATTCACGTTAAAATCACCTACTAGTACAATACGGTTATTACCTGTTCAAAATTTTATAAGCACAGCTTCCAACTTATTCAGAAATTGCGTAAAATCACCACAACCGCTAGACCTATATAAAGTTATTATAATTATATTATGCTCAACTAGTTCAATGCCGCAAAACTCAGCGTGAAATTTAGTATTAAAAAAACTGAAGTCTAATGATCTACATGTATACTTAATATGATTTTTTAAGTAAATGCACAGACCTCCATGTTCATTCATGTTTCTACAATAATAAGATGCCAAGTAATAGCCACTAATATGACACATTTTTAAATTTGACTCAGTTTGCCAATGTTCCGATATGCAAAATACGTCATAAACATTGTGATGTGATTATGGATTATGAATTCTTGCTTGGATAAAATGCTAATTAAAACACTTATACAATAAGTAACTATAGCTGCAAACTGTTAGTGATACGTATAGACATAAGATCATTGATTAAATTCATGCTAGATTATAAATACAAAAAACGAATATTCCCCCCAACAGAAATTTTATGTAGCCTCCTCTCCAGCCGATTTGTGAGCAGTGTCGAAAATGTTGATTTATTCAGACGGTAATAACAGCCCTTTCTTGATTTATGCCGAGCCCGGCGACTGCTCATAAAGACAAATTATCGACGGAATTGAATGGGTATGAAAGTTTTAAATTGGTTTTAGAATTATTGAAGAATATAAGATGGCAAACTCCGGGTATAACTGTTAGATTGTTCTTTGAGTAATACCATCGAATACGTAGGCGGCCTCAGCCTGTGTCACCCCGCTATTAAAATATTTATCTTCGAGGGCCCTTACTCGGGATTAATTTATGCCGAACGTTTCTTCTAGAGGGCGATTTTATAGTTTGCAGGATGTTTTATATGCCATTGGATGAAGTAATAATATTAAGTTACGTACTCTAGTGATATATCGTTTTCTCCTTAAATATCAAGGAAATTTAAAGATATATTTCATTTTTCATATCAGAAAGTTCATATACGGTACTATGCAGCGTCCGCCCTGAGTTTGTGTTAACTATGTAGATGCAATAACCCTTTGCAGGAGTGTAATACTTGTTCCCGTAGTACATGCCACATGATAATGTTAGTTTCATACGCCGTCTAAGTAATACTGCAGCACACAACGCACGTGCACAAGATGCACAGGGTCCGCTTACACTGTAATGTTAGATACACCCAATTCTCGGTCAATGTCGGGAGTACTGCGCCTCGGATCTTCCTCAACAAGTTTTATCATGTTTTCTTCGCTGTTGCGGTCTGTATATGTCAGGTGGACATTCCCGGTATCCCGTAACCGTTGAACTGCCTTTTGCACGGTTCTACTGTTACATTGTCGTCTATTACGATATTGGTTTAAAGAACAGGAGACATACTGACCTACAATTAAATTTGCTTGATTGTGGAAGTCACGTCGAACGTTAGCCAATTAGAGAAGCGATTTATGCATGTAGCGAGTCCGAAGCATTCTTGCCGTGCACGTGCACAAGATGCACAGGGTCGGCTTACGTTTATGGTTAACTTTCGTAATTAATTTTCTAGAAAACAGAAGCATTTAGACAATTAGCTGCTTAATAAAAGTTGCTCATTTTCGTGCCTCTATCACTCTTTTCAAGAAACACATTTATTTCAAAAACACCCTGTATATACCCATTTTGTACCTTTTCAATTTGCTGAAAATGTTTTCAAGTAAAACAAATTTATACTTAGATATAAAAACTATCCGATGTTAACGCATTCTGTCTTCATTCTTCATTTTTATTACTTTCCTCTGATATTGACAAACTTTCATTCGGTCAAGTTGACCCTAATTTAATTTACTTTCCCGAAATGTTATGAGAAATAAAAATGAATGTAGCTTATTTATTTTTAATATGTCGTATATTGGTATTACAGATGAAGTGTAAATATGTGTTATTTACTTTGATCCACAAATATTGAGACCTCGATATTTTGAACCTAAAAGAATATTTTAATTAGGCTGTTACATCTTATAATGTATGTATGTTTATGTTTTGTTTTTGTTGTTGGTTTTGATTGAACTTTAATTTATGATTTTATTTATTTGGGTGTCATAAATTTTTAATATTTTGTAATTATTTATTCTGTAGTGTTGACTCAACTATAGGATGTGGTTTCCTTTACTTTTGTATTGTCAGATTTCACTTAAATTTATTTTAAAATGAAATATAGATTCAAAATTTAACAAATCTGTATATATTAAAACTTTTCAAATGAAACTTTATAATTGACAAATTTGATTTTATGTTGTATGCATATGCGATAGTTTCGAAATTTATGTGTTTAATTTGGCCAAATTTATAGTTAGACAACTCACAATACTGTTTGTCCTTACGTTGGTTTCATAGCCGAATTCTGGATCTGTGATGCATTCCCCTGCTACCTGCGGTTCATAGGGATCGCTGCCTGGTCGTCTTGAAATTCGTACGTGAATTTCCAGAAACTATGCTGCTGCTACTTCACTACACTTTATGATTTTATTAACTTTTATTTATTTCACAATAAATTCCTTGTTCAAATTTTTATTTATGTGCACTACCCGTTGTGATCTAAAACTTTTATGGATTTCAGCACTGTGTGAATACTGTTTGCTTCTGAAATTTGACATCACTCAAAATGACTATGACGTTTAGCGATTCTGGTAGATTTAACTAACTTGTTGATTTTTACTGAAATGCTTTTGTTATTTCAAGTATAAAATTAACAATGTTTCTTGCTTGGAAACTTATGTGAGACTGGCTACTTCGAGCTCGATTTTTACTTTTTTTGAACTAAAACAAATGACTCGTTGCCATAGAAATATCAAACTAAACTTTTGAGAATTTTTTATTATAAAATACTGACTATGCATATTCTAATCAGCATGATATTTATATATTTATATTCTATTAATTTTTCTGAGCATTTTGATACCTTTAACCTCTCTCTACGTTAAACTTTCAGCAAATTTCACTTAATTTAAAGAATTTTGACTAAATTATGCTATACGGTTTGATTTTATGCCTGTAGATTTATTCACTGTCTTCGAAATTAATCTTTTTTCACATTTTTAACAGTTCTTTTCTATTTATGAAGCTGAACGATTGAAATGTTTTTAGGTCTACCGATTCATAGAAAACTTTTAAAGTTTATACACAAATTTGAACTTGGTTTGGGATCTCAATGCAGTTTATGATGTTTAGAAGGTATTTTACACATTGCACAAACTAGTTTGCAATTCAACAACACTTTTAAATCTACAATTTTACAAATATGTGACGATACATGGATCTGTCATTACTAAAAGGTTATATGAAACTTTTTACAATGGCTTAAGTTCAATTCACTCATAAATTAATATTGTAGGTATGCTATACTTTTTCTATATGATTTATTGCATGTTTTTCATTTATGGGTGAAATTCCTTCTCCATTCGTCGATCAACTTGTCAAAATTTTGATTTTATTTTAATTTTCTTAAACCTGTACACTAGTATGCTATCTGGCTTTAATAAATTATTCTTTACTATGATTTTCAACTTTTTTATATTACTTATATGAATTGAACGATTTTATCTTATATCGCTACAAAACTTATTCCACATTTGAATATATCCTTCATTTTAATCTTTTCTGTGTTCCACATAACTTTTTTGTTGGTTTTCTCTATATTTTATGTAAATTCCTCTTAATTTAAATTTTGGTCTCTTTTTGGTATGGTTTATTTTATAACATAACATAATATGTCTAGATGTAAGGACAATTTGTATACGCTCTCTAGACTTGGAAATTTTATTTAAAAATGGGGCATGTAACACTTGTTTATTTTTAAAGTATTGTAATAATACGAATCAATATATATTTTATTATGAAATAAAACTATCGTGGTTGCTTTGAATCAAACCTCAGTTGTTCACACGAAATGCGCCAGCCAAGTATTTATGTGCCCTTGAGATAATGTAATTTATGGGTATATACAAAGATGTAGCTCAGGATGCCGAAACAGAGAGGGTGTTCTTTGAGACAGTGGTGCCTGGCCAGCGCCCGAATAAGGTCGATTATATCTGTGTGCTAGCTTGAATATATTTGTTTAATGATCTGTGAATTTGTGAGTAATATGCCATACTCGTTTATGTTTTTGAAAACCCCAGGGCATGCCACGTGTTCCCGGTCTTTATGGCTGTGGTTCCTTCAAAGTGTGTCTTGTAAGTTCTACGGGGTCTTGCATGCGCTTTGATTGACACATACTGGGTGGTGTTGAGTAGGTGGCATAATAATAATAGTGTGACTCACATACCCGGTAGTTGGGATGCGGGGGAGCCTCGACTTATTTCAGGTGACACTAGCTAGTTGTTGAAGAAAGAATGATACACAGTTGCTAATTAATGTAATGGAAACGTGTGGAAAGATATACCTTGAATCCTAATGTTAGAGGGAGTGTATCCCCCCGGTGAGTTACCTATTTATTTGTTTTTATTGACAGAACAGTAATTTTGTTATTTGTTTCATATACCCTCTTAATTTCTGACGAATGACCCGGCTGTTGTCGAGATAACTGCTTTGTGATGACCCATGTAGAAAAGGTAACAATACCAACAATAACATCTATTTTACAGGCACTGACTACCCGTCTACCGCGCTACTGGTGGTTGTAGTGAATAATTTGTAGGAACTTTTTAAGGATCTTATGTCGCTATAAGACATACCAAGTTTGGTTTTGTTAGTATTTACTGTTTTTTAAATACCACGAAAAAATTAGGAAGCGATTTACGACCTATATTCACATAAACTTTTGTTCAAAATGAAATCTTGTATCAATTATTAAAATTATTACATTTAAAAAGGGAACACCCTATATAAAAATATCTAGTATCATAAAATGATAACAAAAAACAAAAAATTACGAAAATCGTAGTATTATTTATTTTCATTAAATCTTTAGAAATAAAATATGTTGAATGAAAAATTAAACATAAAACAGGTTTTAAGCTCGTTCAAAACAAGACTATGGCATAAAAATGACGTGGCATACTTTAGTGCGTTCCCGACGCGAATCTTAAAAATTCCAAAACTCCAAATAGTCCAGTCACTGAAGGCGAAAATAAAGTAAAAGCTCCCAATTTTTTTTGGATAGCATGGATTTTCCTGAAAATTTGCATACAAGCTCATCTGACCCCCCACTTCAAAAGTTATATTGTCTAGATGTGTGCTTTTTTGTATTTAGGGGTGAAAACTACCCTTGTACGAAGAAAATGCTTAAATCGCAGATTTACGTATTACAGATTCAATTCATGTTCAAATATATTGGATAAAGTTTTCATATTTTTTAATATAATTAATGAAATTTAATTACTTTTAGTTATTAACAATTTAAAATATTCTTTTGGTGCATTCACAATGTATTGCATTTCTTTTGTTATTCATTAGAAAGCTTACGATTCATTACAAAGTTGCAACCCTTAAAACCACCCCTTATAATAAAATAAAATATAAAAAGCTTGAGATGTTTTAATGGTATGCATATGTTGAATTTATAAACTTTTTATTGGCTTTCATATGATCTATGATATATTGCAACTTTTCAGCCACCCAAAAAACCCTTATGAAAGACCTACCCTTCATAAAAACCCTACCCCTTATAGAAAAATTTCCTAAAAATTATATGTGAGTATGAT